>NC_059440.1:28806409-28882519 GCF_021028975.2 Sphaerodactylus townsendi
TCTGCACATGGTTATCAACAATCCAGAAGACCAGATCCTCTGGAAGAGAGAAACATGTTGGAACATTTATTTCATTAAGTATTCAAGTCCCCTTTACCAGATTGAGAGAAGGGCAAGATGACCAGGCGAGGTGTTGTATAGTCTTTAAGACAAACATCTACTGTTATTGTGAAAAGCTGCCCCATAACTGCATTCTGGAGTAGGCGATAAATAAATGCTTCTAGAATGGAAAATGTGTAAACAAGGTGCCAGAAAGTCTACAGAAAAATTCGATGGACGTGAATGTTTCTTATCGATGTACATCTTTTGCTTTTGATATGTTTTCTGAAACCCTATAAAAGGCTGGTTTTCTTTTGCATAAGAGGGCTTTTCCCTCCTGCTGAAAAAAAATCTCTGTTAGTCTGAATAAAGATGTCCTTTTAAAAAAATAAATCATGTTGTGGCTCTTGTTTAGCCTGATCCAGTTTGTGGTAACAGTTTGATCCCACTGAGGTCCCCGGCTTCCTCAGGCTCCATCTCCCAACCTCCAGGAGTTTCACAGCTTGGATCTGGCATCCTACCCCCCCCCCCCCATTCCCCATTGGTGGCTGGGTGGGGGATTCCTGGAACTTGGGAAAAAATCCCATTGAACTCAGTGAGATTTACTTTAGAGTAAACACTCCTAGGATTGTGTGATACCGAATAGAATTATTTATGGTATGAGACTGAAGAAGCTCTGCGAGTGTCCTTTTAACTGAAAGTTTAAGATGACTGTGTTAAGAACATAAGAACTAGCCTGCTGGATCAGACCAGAGTCCATCTAGTCCAGCTCTCTGCTACTTGCAGTGGCCCACCAGGTGCCTTTGGGAGCTCACATGCAGGGTGTGAAAGCAATGGCCTTCTGCAGCTGTTGCTCCCGATCACCTGGTCTACTAAGGCCAGATCAAAGAGGATCAAGATTGGTAGCCATAAATCGACTTCTCCTCCATAAATCTGTCCAAGCCCCTTTTAAAGCTATTGATAATAAAGTGTTGATAATAAAGAGGTTTTCATCTGCTACCACAATGAAAATATTGTCGAGAAGTATTCCATAAAAGGAGTGACTCTCGCTAATTGCCACCCACTGAAGTCAAAAGCATCCAAAGAAGAGCCACTGATGCAGTGTTCCTGGGACCAAAGCCTAGGTGGAAGCTGACTAAAATTGGCTCCATCCCAGGAACACCGTGGTCAACCCCCTCCCCGCCCCCCTGTGCTAGTGTCTGATTGGATGCCAGTGTAGCTCCATGGTGGTGCCCATTTCTGAATTTTGCCACCACAGAGCTGTGGGGTGAGCAGATGGAAGCATCCTTGCCCTTTCCACTAGCAGGAGCGCCCTTTAAGCTGGCTGTGGGGGCAAAGACACCAGTGTGAGCCTGCGCCACATCGGAGCAGCAATTCACGCCCCCCCCCCTTTGGATTGGGTCATGACAGTTCAAAAGATCAAGTTTTTATGGTTATGGGTAGAGCATCTCTAGAGATGAAAACATCCAAGCTGGGAAGTAATTAAATTACATTATCTGATGATCAGTGTCTTTTAATTACTTTGAACTTTGGAAGTGTTAGGGAGAGATCCCATATCCAGAAACTTGAAATATTTATTCAGCCATGTGAAGAACTTAATACTGAGAAACTCGGGCGCCATCTTCATTAGTCTTATCAGTTTTGTCTTTATTAGATTAGATTGCTGCTATTTTTAATTATTTATTAATTATTTATTGTGCACTATTGTTTTAGTTGTTGTTTTGCAGTACACCGCCCAGATCCCTTTGGGGGTGGGCGGTTTATCAAGTTTAATAAATGATGATGATGATGATAAATAATGGAAAATATATTGTTGAAGGCTTTCATGGCCGGAATCACTAGGGTCTGCATCTGTGGCTGGCACCTTCTGAAGATGCCAGCCACAGATGCAGACGAAACATCAGGAGAAAATGCTACTGGGACACGACCACACAACCCGGAAAACCCACAACACCCTAAATCATGGAAATTTAAAAATGATTTTTTTAAAGAATGGTGCTGTTGATAGCAGATAACAGATGAAGCTGTTTGAAATTCTTGAATTGCACTATACATTTTTTGTTGACTGTTTCGGACCATCTTGCTTATTTTCACTGGTTTACCAGCTGGTATGTCAGCAAGTCACTAAATCTGTCTTGTTTGTTTCTCTCCCTTGCCCTGTGCTTTACTGGTACTAGAAAACTTGGTGAGCTGAGCGTTGACGAATTCCTTGCCTCTGGGTTAGATTCTGAAGTGGATGAGGATTCCGGAGGAGATGCTCTGGATTCTGATGAAGAAGGGAAAGGAAAGAAGCCAAGTCAGAATGAAATGGCAAACGGCAAGAAGAAAACATTGCTTAAATCTAAATTTACTGAAAAGTAAGAGAAAGAAGGTCACAAGGGATTGGCTTTTCTTAGCTTGGTGGTTTTCAAACTCTGTTCTGGGTCCCTCTGAGATCATTCAGAAACTTTTCAGGGGCCGCTGAATGACATTAGTAATGGCAGGTGAGCTTTGCTCAGCTTTGAACATCTACAATTAATCATGTTCCTGCGGATCCTACTCTAATCCTGCCCCTGCCAGGTGATCTGGAAGGTTACCATGGTGAATGGCATCTAAAGTCCAAAGTGGATGTGGTTTCCTGTCTGTTGCCTAGCACAGATAATTAATTTCAGTCCACCAACTCATTGGGGAGAGTCACAGGTGTTTTTTTAATTATTTTTAAATTTTCACACGTCAAAAAACAACACACAAAACACAAAAACATACAAAAAGAAAAACACAATCAAGCACAACCCATTACACGTCATAAGGTCACTTTCAGCTATCTCACCTGTAATTGTAGGTTAACTCTAACTGCAGTGAGCCATGGTCTGTGCCCAATCTTCTGCAATACACAGATTTACCATAACTGTTGCGCACAGCTTTCTCAACAGGCGAGTCAATCTGCGAAGAGTTCTATGAAGGTAGCATGTGAGAAAATAATTCATTCCCATGTATATATTTTTAAAAAATTCTTCAGGAAACCAAAGAAGGGTAAAGCGTCCGAACATAAAGACCAGCTCTCTCGGCTGAAGGAGCGAGATCCCGAATTTTACAAGTTCTTGGAAGAAAATGACCAGATGCTACTTAATTTTGATGACTCTGACAGTTCTGACGAAGAGGAGGGACTTCATGTGTTACCTGACAAATTGGAGGTACTGGGATTGGATAATTGTTAAGCCTTCCTTACTTGTGAAAGGAAAATGACCTTAATCGGAACTAATATCTTGACTCTAGAAAAAAACAGGGTTTTCACTGAGTAGCTCTGGTTCTAACCAACACAACTGCATCATTTGTTTCATCCCTGAAATGTCTGTCATCCCTTTCTTCACAGAACTGCAAGCCCTAAAGTTGCTTAGTTAGGAACTCAGTGGTGGCTTCTTAGGAGTTAGGAACCTAATGGTGGCTTCTTGGGAGTTGGGTTTGCCTGCCTGCCTGTCTCTCTCCTCTCCTGCCGGAGGGTCTAATGCCCCTCCCCATCTAATTCCAGGAGATATGAAGTGTGTGTGTGTGTTGCTTTTTCTCTGAGGACTTTTTCCCCTCAGTTATTTTTGATAAGAGGACTGCGAAAGGTTGGTGAAATGTTTTCTTCTTTGGGAATAAATGAAATGATATTTAAGACAAGGATTTAGTAAAAATGTGTAGTACAGAAATGTTTGTGTAAGACCACCTATGGGAGAATTTTTCAGGTAGGAAACCATGATAGTCTGCAGTAGAACATCAAGGTTTTAGTTCAGTAGCACCTTAAAGATCAAAAATGTTTTTCCGGGATATGAAATTTTGAGAGTCAAAGCTCTTCTCGTCAGGTATCTGATGAAGGGAACGTTGATTCTTGAAAGCTTCTATCCTAGAAATCTGGTTGCTCTTTAAGTTGCGGCTGGACTTGACCATCGTTTGCCTGTATATATTTGGTTCGTTTAAGTAATTGTTAACCAATTAAAGGAGAAGTCGTTAAAATATTACTTTATATCTCTGTCAAGCTATAATGCTATATAGCTTTTAACCTAATTCAGTGTGCGCCTGTTTCTAAATGGTAGTCTTCACTGTAACTGCAAAAACCAGTTCTGCATCAGATATCTACCGTATATACTCGTGTATAAGCCGAGTTTTTCAGCCCTGTTTAAAGGCTGAGAAAAGCCCCCTCGGCTTATACCCGAGCCACCATTTCCTATCAGTCACAGGGAGGCTGGGGGCGGGGCCAGGACAACCTCCCTGCTGCCCGGCTTGTTGCTGCCCTCCTGGGAAGGTGAAGGGGCAACCCGGAGGCACCCTGGCTGCGTGCCTGGCTGGACTTCCTCAAACCCGGGAGGCAGAGGGAGCTCCTTATTTGGGCAGTGACTCCCCCTGATGTCACTGCCCAAATAAGGAGCTCCCTCTGCCTCCGGCTTCCCACCCTCGGCTTATACCCGAGTCAATACGTTTTCCCAGGTTTTTGCAGTAAAATTAGGTCCCTTGGCTTATATACGAGTATATACAGTATATATTTATCTGGTATGAGTGTGTAGCCAGACGATGTTGTGCCTCTGTGAATGGTGGTCCCTTCCACAAACCATCTCCAGTGCTTTGAAAACCTCTGATGTTTTTCTTTAAAGTGGATGCCCCTGCAGTACTTTTAAATGTCTTTTCATGAAGAAATACATTTTATCTAAAAACTTTTCTAGGAAGCAAGCGAGGACAGTGATGATGACGATGGCGGAGAGGAAGGAACTGCCAAACGGAAGAAGCTTGAGTTCATCACTGTAAATTTGAAAATGGTGGAGAACTGGAAAAGTTCTGCCAAGGTATGAGACGGAGGGTTGTTTCCAATTTAAAAACTTCTGCTCTAGAAGGCAGTGTGGATTCTTCCCGCATACCATACAAGGTGTCTGTTGTTGGGAGGGGAAGGGAAAGAGTTTGTGAGCCCCTTTGAGTCTCCGTACAGGAGAAAAAGGGGGTACAGGAGAAAAAGGAGCAGCAGTGGTGTAGGAGGTTAAGAGCTCGTGTATCTAATCTGGAGGAACCGGGTTTGATTCCCCACTCTGCCGCCTGAGCTGTGGAGGCTTATCTAGGGAATTCAGATTAGCCTGTGCACTCCCACACACACCAGCTGGGTGACCTTGGGCTAGTCACAGCTTCTCGGAGCTCTCTCAGCCCCACCCACCTCACAGGGTGTTTGTCGTGAGGGGGGAAGGGCAAGGAGATTGTAAGTCCTTTGAGCCTCCTACAGGAGAGAAAGGGGGGATATAAATCCAAACTCTTCTTCTTCTAATATAAATCCAAACTCCTCTTCTTCTAATCCTTCCATTTGAATGAGGGCAGCCCGTTAGAACCCTGTCCATCTTCTGAAAAGATTGAAGGTCACCAAGGGAAGTACTGATAGATGCCTTAGCACCCACGGGCATCATGTTAAAGATCCCAGATCTGGAGCATCAAAGTTGGGTGTGTTGTTGGATCATTTTAAGTGCTTTAGGATTCAACCTATCCTAATTGTTTTCATGCTTCCTTTTACCGCACATGTAGCTTTTCAGTGATGGGAAGACAGTATTGTCACTCTTGCTTTGCCTTTTCCCCCCTTCCAGAAGAATTTGACGCCCAGGCTCTTCCACAGTATCACCCAGGGATTCAGAGCCTGCGTGGTGACGGCCAAGGGGGACGCCAAAGGATTTGAACCTGGCAAGTTCAAAGTCACCGATAGCACAGGTGAGGGGGCCAGAACTGCTTCTGTGGACACTGACCTTTTCCGAGAGCGGTAACTAAATGCCAGTCTGCACATCCAGGAGGAACGTATCATACTGGATTTTCTGTGCAGCATTATTGGGGACTGTTATAACGTTCTGTGCCTAGAAAATTTGACCAGTCAGGAACACGATACTTGAGAATGCTGCTAATTTTCTGTGTCCTTGGTTGTTCATTTTGTAATGCACAATTTGAAAGTACACCACATGATTCTACTGTATTTCTAGCTCAGCTGTGTAGGATTGGTGGCATACTTCCTTTCTGTCCTACTAATGTGTGTCTTCATCAAGGGGCTTCAGCTGTTGCTGCTTCTCTTTGCTCATTTTATGAAATTAAACTTGTAGCTGTCCTACTAGTGTTAATCACATGTGCCCTGGGAATGTTTTGACTTTCTAAAAGGTTACTGTCAGGCTCCTTCTGCCTCGGAGGACTTAAGTAGCCCCATCCTAGAATAGAAGTGTCTGCATTATTCCCTTCAGACAGGAGAAAAACAGTAAACGATTAATAGATCACCCACCAATAAACAAAACACCAAACTGCCGCTTGCTGTGTGAGAACCTACAATGGAGTGCATTGGGCAAACCTGGGTGAAACCTGAGACAAAGCATACATGGATGTTAAGCATATGCACTGCAGTCGCCATGTTCCTGCTGGCGCTCCAGTGGCCAGTGGGAGAAGAAAAATTGGTGACAGCCTGGCTTTATGTCCAGAAAAAAATGAAACCACAAAGTTTTCAGCAATTCCTAGAGGTGTGTGATGTCATTTCCAGATTTTCTCTGGAAGTGACATCATCCCGTCACTGACAGCTGTCCCCCCTGGGTCTTCCGCTAGTTGCTGGGCCCAGCAACCTTATTACACTGTGTGGCAGGGGAGAAAGTACACCAACTATGATCTGTGGTATCATAGTTCTACTGATGGCAAACTGCTAGTTTTTACAAGATGGGCTAACTTCCATAATCTCAGGGCTGTTTCTTTCTCCAGAAATTGGTTTAGGAGCCAAGAGTGAGTAGACTTCTTAATATGACGACCATTTAGCAATGAAGGGTTCTCAGTTATGGATCGCAGACAGTATATACATTTACGCCCCAAAACAAGATGCAGCTGGAATCTCCCTTCCCCGCAGCACATTACGGTCCCCCTGGAGCCAGATAAAACTGCTCTGTGGACTGCATCTAGCAATCTGGCGTAAATGGGTCTCCACATGGTTAAATGAATCTGTATGCTGTTGGTTCATCGTAATTGAGTTCCGAATCATTTTCAAGGTGTGGGTTTTGACCTTTAAGGCCTTACGTGGCCTGGGACCCTCGTACCTTTGGGACCACATTACCCATATGTCCCTACTCGGCCTCTGCGTTCAGCAGAGGAGCCAATTTACTGGACAGGTTCCTGGCCCCTCAATGATGCGGCTGGCCTCCACTCAGACCCAGGGCACTTCTCAGCCTCCAGCCCCTGCCTGCATTGGAACACTCTCCCTCCAGCTGTCCAGACCTCTAGCGTGAGGTCTTTGGTGAATTCCGCAGGGCCTGTAAGACTGAGTTGTTCCACCGGGCTTTTGGAGTGTCCAGCCGCTGATTGTGGTGCCCCTTTTACACCTCCGGTTTCGGAGTCCCCTTGCCATCTAGGGGACCCACTTCTTTGTTCTGATCCCCCCTCCTTGGGAGGGTTTAATTTGGGTTTGCTGACGCCAATTTATTGAATCTACCACTGTGTTTTAAATCTAAATTATTTTAACTTAATGGGGTTTTGTTGTATGTATTATATGTAGAACCTGTGTTGTGTTGTGAACCGCCCAGAGCCCTTCAGGGGTTGGGCGATATAAAAATCCCAATCAATCAATCAATCAATCAATCAATCAATCAATCAATCAATCAATCAATCAATCAATCAATCAATCAATCAATCAATCAATCAATCAATAATAGTTGAAGGGCTGTTGGATTTTCAAAGCCTGCGTGATGCAGGGAGGAATCGGGAAGGGCTGCGGCTCAGCATAATGTCACACGTCCTACAACCTCAACTAAAAATGATCAGCCTGGAAACCCCAGTGTGCTGCTGCTGCTGCTGCTGCTGCTGGCCAGATTGGACCAGTGGTCCGGCGGTTTTGTATGTTTGTTTACAGTGGAGACTTGGACTTCTGTGTGCTGTTTCGCTAGGAGTCTGTGACAATACCCCGGCCTATACAGAAGCCATTCCAGCAGGGGGGGCCCAAGGAGCATTGATTGGATTTTGCATTCGAAGCTTACCTACCCAACTGCTTTGCAAGGCCTCCCATGCGTTTGGACGTTGCAATATTGGAAAGGCCAAGATGACTTCTGGGGGAAGGGAAGGCAGCCTAACACAGCCAGGTTTTTTAAGCTGGACTGGGTTGGTCCTTGGATGGGGTGCCACCAAGGAGGGCTGCAGAGGAAGGCAAGGCTGACCCACCTCTGCTTCCCGCTTGCCTCGAAAGCCCCTTGCCGGGATCCCCATAAGTTGGTTGTCACTTGACAAGACTTATGTATGTAGGTGTGGAGCTGCTGGTATTATAGTTATGTTTGTTTAGTTGGCTTATGGGGTCGTTTGAATAAGTGCCGTCAAATCACAACTCATTCATGTCGACCCGGTTCGGTTTTCAAGGCAAGAGATGTTCTGAGGTGGTTTGCCATTGCTGCCTTCTGCACAGTTCTGAATAGCGGTTTTTAAATGATGGCGAGGGTATTCGAATACTCAGAACCTTCTCAGATTCATTTAATTTGGATTTACTTCCTGATGAAAAATCTTGTGAACTTCTTGTGGATGGGTTCCCTTTTTTCTCCTGCCCACAAGGTTCTTTTTTTATTTTTATTAATTAATTAATTAATTAATTAATTAATTAATTAATTAAACTTTTGTGTGTGTTTCCCCTCTTTTCCCCCCCATCCTACTTAGTCAAAATCTCGTTCTCTTCTTTCTTCCCGTCCTCACCCAGACTTGTTTCAGTAGATATTGTGCCATGCATATACACAAGTCTAGAAACTTTATTTCTTTAAAATGAAGGCTGTGTGTCTTTCCTTCCCCAAGAAGTGAGAATTCTGTACCCGATAACATTCATGGCTGATTTAGAGCACAGGCGGCCCTGTCTATGATCTATAATTGATACAGGCCTCATGGGGAAGGGAGATTGCTTCCAGTTTCCAAGGTAACCAGGTACACCCAAGCAATTCCTCTCCTCTCTTGTCTCCACTGTTTAGTGTTCAACACCCTCGTGTCCTTCTGTATTCACGACCTCTTCGGTTTGGTGCACAAACTGCTTCTGGTGAAAAGTGGCCGAACCAAATCCAAGTGAGTTGCTTCTTTGTTAAAAAAAATCCTTGCCTAAACAAAAAATGCCATTTACTAATCTAGTGTGGGGATCAGGAAACCCCCAAAGTAACTTAAAAGAAATCGGGGAGGGGGCTTTTCAGGTTTGCATTCTATATTTTATATTAGTAGTAAATGAATAAAATAGAAGCAAAGACCATCAGGGAGAAAATACAAGAAAATTAAGTGCATTTGTGTTGGTTTTACCATAGATTACATTTTCCCATTGAGTGCAGTTGGGTGTGGGTAGAAATTACACCTACATCTTCTCAGTATATATTACAATTTACAAAAAAAGTAAAAGGAGAAAGGTATAAAATGCCGCTGCTGGTAAAATTACCTTCAATGTATTGTCGAAGGCTTTCACTGCCGGAATCACTGGCGTACTGTCTGGTTTCCGGCTGTATGGCCGTGTTCTAGCACCATTCTCTCCTGACGTTTCGCCTGCATCTGTGGCTGGCATCTTCAGAGGATCTGATATCTTCATTGTTACTCACATGCTACAGACTTCTTTGTGACTCACATGCCAGGCTACTCTATTCAGATGGCCTCACCTTTTGACCTCACAGTATATATACTCCACTTGCTTTCCATTCCTACTATCAGATCCTCTGAAGATGCCAGCCACAGATGCAGGCGAAACGTCGGGAGAGAATGCTGCTAGAACACAGCCATACAGCCCGGAAACCACACAGAACCCCAAAATTACCTTCATTAATGTTGAGGGATATGCAGAGTAAGGAGTTGTAGACGTTTGAAAACAAAGTTTTTGTCTTGTTTCTTTCCCTCCAGCTTTTCTGGGTCAATCCAATATCAACTTTCTAATTTAACCATTTCTTTATTTTATGAGCTTTTGGGTGCTGTGTGTGAAAAGCGTGTCTTCTGTCACCAACCTCCCGGCCCTTCTCTTCAAGGAGCTGTCTCCTGTCATCTTATATATACAAACAAACAAACAAACAAACAAACAAATATATATATATTTATTTGTTTGTTTGTTTGTTTGTTTGTTTGTTTGTTCCACTTTTATACCGCCCTCCCCCGAAGGGCTCAGGGCGGTTTACAACATAATACATACAAGTGGATAATAAGATAAAATACTAAAATTTATACAAGTTAAAATGCAGCGCTCCAAGCTTATAAATGTTTAAAACAGATGGCGTTCAACCTTTCACTCCTCTGACTCTGAGGGGGGAACAGCGGATCTCAGTTGTTAATGGACAATGTACTTTCTTCATTTCTTCTCTGCCTTTTCCCCCACTGGGGTCCTAAGGTGGCTTATGTCCTTCTTTGCTCCTTCATTTTATCCTCAGAAAAAACCTTGTGAGGTAGGTTAGGTTGAGCATGTGTGAGTGGGTTTCCCAGCAAGTGTCCGTGGCAGAGTGGGAATTCGAACCTGGGTCTCCCAGATCATAGTCCATTACTCTAACACACGCTACACCATTGGCCCACCTAACCACATACTCTGACTGGCAGTGGTTCTCTTAGGTGTCAAACTCGCGCCCCTCCAGGTGTTATGGACTACAGTTCCCATCATTCCCTGCCAGCATCATGCTGGCAGGGGATGATGGGAACTGTAGTCCATAACATCTGGAGGGCCGCGAGTTTGACACCTGTGCTCTAAGGGGTCCCACTGATCTCAGACACAACATTACTTTAACTGGAGATGGTAGGGATTGAACCGGGAATCTACTGCATGTTAAACAGATACTCTATCACAGAGCTATGGCTTCTCCCAAGTGCCGTAGTTCTAAGTTTGTTGTTATATTGTGACATTTTCGACCCTAAACAAATAGAGAAGGAGCAGAAATATTTATGCCTGTGTGACTTTTTCCAGAAAAGGGTTTTCATGATATATCCAAGGAAGGGGCTTTTTTTAAAAAAACAAAAATTCTTTCTTCTCCTGTTCTCAAATGTTTTGGCTCAGCCAGTAATGCCAGAGTATCAGACCCGGTTCCTGATGTGCAGAAAAACTCCAAGAACTTTTTTTTTATAGTTGACCCGGTCAGCAGTGAGCTTGCAGGTCAAACGGGGAACGAAAGCGAGCAGCTGAGTTAGCGAGGGTACAATTAATCCCTTGTTTCTCGTCACAGGCGTTGACTAAGCTGCATTCTTCGGTGCTGCCATCCGATCCTGCTGGGATTGTGTACGCAGACGGGAGGCAAGGGGGAACTTTCTCCCTTGCTGAGTTTCGCTCGTGATCTTGGCTCCTGGCAACGAGGCCTTTTGCCTGTGATCTTGGCAGGAGTCCTCAGCTTAATGTAGCCAGGGGGGGCGGGTTAGACGTTGGGCGAGAGGCCTCCGAGATGGGCAAAATAACAACTTAGGTTTAACTGAAGAGCTGACCCTTGTTAAAAAGAATCTCAGGGGATACCTTTGGGGAAAACATCCTGACTTCCTTAGAGGAACATGCTTTCTTAGGAGGTGGTGGGCTCTCCTTTGGAGAATTTTAAGCAGAAGCTAGAGGACCATTTGACAGCAATGCTGATTCTATGGCTCATTCCGCACATGCAGAATAATGCACTTTCAAACTGCTTTCAGTGCTCTTTGAAGCTGTGTGGAATAGCAAAATCCACTTGCAAACCGTTGTGAAAGTGGTTTGAAAACGCATTATTTTGCGTGTGCTGAAGGGGCCTATGACTCACTGTGAATTTAGGCATAGTGTGTGAGAGAGAGCAGGGAAGAGGAAGAAGAAGAAGAAGAAGAAGAAGAAGAAGAAGAAGAAGAAGAAGAAGAAGAGGAGGAGGAGGAGGAGGAGGAGGAGGAGGAGGAGGAAGAAGAAGGGGGAGGAGGGGGAGGAGGAGGGGGGGGGGGAGTTTGATTTCTATGCCCCCTTTCTCTCCTGCAGGAGACTCAAAGGGGCTGACAATCTCCTTGCCCTCCCCCCTCACAACAAACACCCTGTGAGGTGGGTGGGGCTGAGAGAGTCTCCAAGAAGCTGTGACTCAGCCCAAGGTCACTCCAGGCTGGCGTGTGTGGGAGTGCACAGGCTAATCTGAATTCCCCAGATAAGCCTCCACAGCTCAGGCGGCAGAGCGGGGAATCAAACCCGGTTCCTCCAGATTAGATACATGAGCTCTTAACCTCCTACGCCACTTCTGTTAAGGCGGTGCTTGGCTCTTGTGGCCCTTTCTTATTTGCCCAGGGTAATGCCAATCACCACACTGGGGTCAGGAAGAAATTTTCCTGCAGGCCAGATTGACCCAGGGATCCTGGAGGTATTTTTGGCTTCCTCTGGGCATAGAGCAGTGATCACTGCAGGGGTGGTGGTGGTGTAGCAGTGAATTCCTTGCTTAAAGTGGTGGGTTGAACTCGATGACCCTTGGGTCCCTTCCACCTCTGCGCTTCAATGTTTCTATAACTGTATGAGACTGAATTGGTTAAATTTGCATTTGAGTGAGACCAGAGTTCTAAAGATAAAAGAAGCATTCTTGCTTTGTTTTTATGTGAGTGTGTGCTTGTGGTTGGAGAGTGTATCCCTGAAGAGGAATTCTTCCCTGTGTATGAGGAGGAGGCTTTTCTTTTCCAAGAAGGCAACCTTATACCCTTATACTCTCTCTCCTGATTTCTGTACCTAGTTCTAAATTCCATTCTCGGCTAGCGCCATCCGGATATCTTGTGTATTACCATGTGTAATAACAGTCACAACTTTACCTGGGCGTAATGGTGTTATTCTATGCCTGCATAATGTATTGTACTACCTAGCCTGTTCACCTGTTTCCTTTCTTTGTTCTGTAGGATGGTTGCGCCTTCTTCCAGCCCACTCTGGGGGAAGCTTCGCCTGGACATCAAAACACACCTTAGCTGCTCTATCCAGGTAAAATATTCTCCTGGACTCCTGTCTAAAGAAACATCCCAATCCCAACCTCTGGCTTATAAAACATTGGCCTTGTGTTATTCCCCCACATATTATTGTTATTATTATTGTTGTTGTTGTTGTTGTTGTTGTTATTGTTATTATTATTAATTCGGCTTGATAGACCGCCCAACCCCCGAAGGGCTCTGGGCGGTGTACAATGAGACATAAAACAAATACAATATAAGGTCTCATAAATACAATATAGCAATAAAACATTAAAATTCATTAAAATACATTATAGCAGCAATTCCAAAAATTACAGATAAAAATACATGCACAGATGCATGCACAGATGGCGCCCAACCCAAAGGCCAGGAGGGCCAGCATTGCCCCAAAATGGGTGGAATCAGCAATCAGGCAATGCTGAAGATGTCGTGGGGGCTGCAGAGGGGGCAGGCAGTCTGCGGCTGGCATCCCCAAAGGCCTGGTAGAATAACTTGGTCTTACAGGCCCTGCGGAACTCGCCAAGGTCACGCAGGGCCCGGACAGCATCTCTTTATCAAAGAGGTCATCTCTTTGATAAATGCAGTTGGTGGTTGGTTCTGGATTACCTGAGGCAGCTGGGTAATTTTGGGGGCACGACTGGATGTTGTTAGAGCAAAGTCCTGCTTTTCTGTCAAGAATCTTTCTTTCCATGGCAGTTTTTGCTGGGGATATATAGCACAATAAGAATTATGATCCCATAGAGGGTGAACAGAAGTAGATCACAGTTGATGGACCAGTTGTCAGTTTCTACTGCAATGAATAGTGTTAATCAAGAAGAAGAAGAAGAGTTTGGATTTATACCCCCCTTCTCTCCTGTAAGGAGTCTCAAAGGGGCTTACAATCTCCTTTCCCTCCCCCTCCCCCCCACAACAAACACCTTGTGAGGTGGGTGGGACTGAGAGAGCTCTGAAGAACTGTGACTAGCCCAAGGTCACCCAGCTGGCGTGTGTTGGAGTGTACAGGCTAATCTGGTTCCCCAGATAAGCCTCCACAGCTCAAGTGGCAGAGCGGGGAATCAAACCCAGTTCTCCAGATTTGAGTGCACCTGCTCTTATCCACTCCACCACACCAGCTCTAACCTGAATAGGTGCCTCAAAGAAACTGGAGTCTGGCCTAGGTGTTTAAGGCTACCGCTGTTTTCCATCCGTTGCAGCTCCTGTCTTGCTTGACAGAGGCCTCAGTGGGAGCTGCTGTTCTTCACCATGTCAACTCCATTGCTCCCTATTACCTGGCCTTCCCAAAGCAGTGCCGGATGTTGCTCAAGGTATGTTTAAACAAACAGTGCGCAGTGCTGGGAAACTTAACAGTCCCCGACATTTAGCTCAACAAATATTCAAAAATTATTAACCCAGTTTTGGTTTGGGTTTTTTTTTTCTGTACCTCCTGACCCATGATGTCTGCTAGTGTGAATGCTGGTGAATTTTTTTTAAATCACCAATGTTTTCCCAGGTAAAAATTTGGCAAGTACGGGAAAAAAAATCCTATGGAATATTTTTTATTTTTCTAAAAAGAACAGAAAAGCTGTTTTTTTTTCCCTTATAACATCACAGAATTTTCAGCAATTTCATGTCTTTTGGCACAACTAAACGCCCCATCCGGGGTGGGGGGTGCGAATCCGCCTGCGGGAGCAGCACTTGGGCGGATTTGTGTGCGGCCGCTTCTGCCCTCCCCAGTGCTAGAACGTGACCGTGCTCCCAGCTCTTGGATGGCACTGCCACTCTGTCTGGTTCAGTAGACTTTTTAATAGCATTAAGCCTTCCAATATGATATCTTTAACTTCTTGGTGTGTAGTTTTTTAAAACAAAATCTGGCCGTGTCACTGATGAATTAAATAAGAACATAAGAACTAGCCTGCTGGATCAGACCAGAGTCCATCTAGTCCAGCACTCTGCTACTCGCAGTGGCCCACCAGGTGCCTTTGGGAGCTCACATGCAGGATGTGAAAGCAATGGCCTTCTGCTGCTGCTGCTCCCGAGCACCTGGTCTGCTAAGGCATTTGCAATCTGAGATCAAGGAGGATCAAGATTGGTAGCCATAGATCGACTTCTGTCCAAGCCCTTTTTAAAGCTATCCAGGTTAGCGGCCATCACCACCTCCTGTGGCAGCATATTCCAAACACCAGTCACACGTTGTGTGAAGAAGTGTTTCCTTTTATTAGTCCTAATTCTTCCCCCCCCAGCATTTTCAATGAATGCCCCCTGGTTCTAGTATTGTGAGATTATTTCTTTAGACAGGAGTCCAGGAGAATATTTTACCTGGAAATGGTGAAGTTATATTTCTGTTCTTTGTTTTGTGAACCGTTCATCTGAGATAAGTAAGTAAATAAATCTAGATGGTAGAATCTGACGGAAGCTTTGCCTTTCGTTCTTCCCTTCCTAGCAAGCCACACACCTCTGGAGCACAGGCGAGGAAACGGTTAGAGTTCTCGCTTTCCTGGTGCTCAACAAAATCTGCCGGCACAAGAAGGCTGTCTACTTGAACCCAGTGCTTAAGGTAAGAGGGGGCTGTAACATTCTATGGTCTTTTTTATCAGTGAGTATAATTTTAAGCTGAAGAAGCGGCAGCTCAAAATGTTGTAATTCATAGCAAGACTGTATCGTTACACTGTTGATTTGATCGGCGGTGCCCATTTTGCAAATCTCGTCACCCAGGAACTCCACCACAAGGACGGAAGCTTCACATTAGTGGGTATGAGTGTTGGTGAGTCATTTGAAGACCAACAATTTAAGATACTCAATTTTTCCCCTCCTTGTTTTTCCATCCTTCAGCAAATGTACATTTCCTACGTGAAGAACTGCAGGTTCACGTCTCCCAATGTCCTGCCCATGATCAACTTCATGCAGCGGACTCTGACGGAGATGTTTGCCCTGGACACTTCCGTCTCCTATCAGCACGCCTTCATCTATATCCGCCAGCTGGCTATTCACCTTCGCAGCGCCATGACGGTGAAGAAGAAGGTGTGTTTTGAGCACAGCTGAGTGTGGGTTTGGCAGCTGGGAGTCTCTGTCGCGTGTGCTGTGGATTCTGTTTGCTTCTGGAAAGATGGAGGGATACATTATTTTTTAAAATATTTTTATTGATATTTCGGAATTATTACAGATTTATATTGTATATCTTATATTTCATCCTCCATATCCTTTCCCCCCTTTTTCTCCCTCCCCCTCTTCTTCTCTTCTTTAGATGCGCAGCAGCAGGTCCATTCTTTTCAATCTTCTCTTTGTCCTATTTTTTCTTTTCCTTGTAATTCCAATTTCGCTTTAATCCGGTCTCTTTTGAATCTCCATCCAAGATCCACTTCATATCTTTTTGTTTTTCTTGCCATATTTGATTTCTTGACATTATGTCAAAAAATTTCTAATTGTATTTGCTCCCATATATATTCCAACCATTTCTGCATTATCCAGATTTTTTTGTCTTTCCACCCCAATGCTATTACTGCATGGGCCGCTCTGATCATGAGTTTGAAAAACTTTTTCTTTCTTTATTCTATTATTGTATAATCCAATATGCCTATAAATAATAAATCTATGTTTATCTTTATTTTTACCTTTACATATTTTTCTATATATATTATAACATTTTCCCACAAATATTTTACTTCTGGACAGTTTAGCCACATATATATTGCATTTTTATCCCCACAATGCCAACATTTCGGACTGAGTCCACTTATCATATATGCCAACTGTTTCGGTGTTCTATACCATTTTAATATTAGTTTCTTCTTGGAGGGATAAATTATAGGGCTTTTGCCTTTTCAGCCTTGCAATTAAGATTCATAGAAAAGGGCGAGGCCGTGGAGGATTGGTGATATTTGTAAATGTTGATCTGAAAATTGAGGTTCTAGTTTTAGAAAAAAATCTGTTTTAACCAATTCCAGACCATATTATTCAAGAGTTTCCATTTTGGTAACCTTGCGTGTATGAATGTATATTATAGGGCTTTCTGTGTTTGGTAATTGGACCAGATCTCATTTTATATTTTGCCTCTTTGGTTGGTTGGCTTCCTCGCTTCATTTTTTAGCTGTATCTCTCCCTGTCCCAATTAGGCCGGTCTACCTGTCAAGCTTAGGGGTCTCCAACCTGATGGCCGTGGGGGCTGCCAAAACTTTTCCTACCATCCGCCAAGTGTTTTCAGAATGTGGGCGGGGCCAGGTGGGGCCAACAGAACTTATTGGTCTTGGGAGGTCTTCCAGATGAGCATTTCTTAGCTAGCTCAATATGTATACTCAGAGGTGGGATCCAGCAGGTTCTCACAGGTTCCCGAGAGTAGGTTACTAATTATTTGTGTGTGCCGAGAGGGGGTTACTAATTGGTGATTTTGCCACCTGATTTTTGCCTTAGTTACGCCCCTCCTCTCAGCAGTAGCACGCAGAACTTGAAGCAGTGTAGCAGGAGGTGCACCGGCGTGTGTGGCAGCCTGTGCCTGTGTGCATTCGTTTCCCGCCCAAGGACCGGCGCAGCGGCTGCGTCCTTGCCACAGCCACGCCCCCGTCGTGCCCCACCCAGCCCCATTGGCACTACGCCACAGTTTGAATCCCACCATCATGGGAACCTGTTACTAAAATTTTTGGATCCCACCACTGTGTATACAGTATGCATAACCTAATTCCCTGACATTTTGTGGTAGTGCCCACCATCCTATGTCAGGTTTCCAAAGGTACCCATTGGCTTAAAAAGACTGAGGACCCTGGTCCAGCTACCCATCTCTCATTTCTGTTCCATTCTTCCTTCCCACATGTTATCCTTACAACAACCCTGCGAGAGAATGACTGGCCCAATGTCAGCCAGTGACTTTTGTAACTGGATTGGAATTTGAACCCAGCTCTCCCTCTCCTAGTTCATCTCTTTAATCACCACGCTCCACTGGCTCTCATTTTAATTTCTCATACAACTTCCTGCTAAAGATAACACTTCATACACTTGTTGAAATTGGCTGTGACTCACTAAAGCTGCAAGCAGTTTCATGGCATGGTGATTGTTGTTAGCCAGGGCAGCTAAATATACCTCCGTGGTCAGAGGCAGTGAATGCCAGGCAGACAACAGAGGGAGGCCTCTGAATTGCCAGATGGAATGTCCTAAGACAGGGATGTTCATGGACTACAATTCCCATCAGCCTCGATGGGAATCCTGGTCCGTGAACATCTGGAGGGCCAGAGTTGGACACCCTGTTCTAAGAGATTTTCTCTCTCTCTCTCTTCTGGCTTGTATTATCACAGTCACCTGGGGCCTATAACAGAGGGCAAGAGCCGCAGCGTGCTAAACCTAAAAATGTTTTTCTTAGGATGTAGCAATTGCCAGAAGGGAAAGCTGAGCCCAGACGCTGCTGAGGTCCCAAGCTGCTCAGAGGGAGGTGTTAAAAAATTTTTCTCGCCTGTCTGGGTCTGTAGAAGGGGAAAAATACAACTTGCGCAACAGCCGGCACTTATCTAGTTTTTCTTCGGCTACCTTGCACTGATATGAAATCTGCATTTCATCTTATTAGCTGCCAGTAAGAAAGCAGATTAGGGAGTCTCCCCATTTCCCCGTCTCCTTTTTTTCTGTCAGCCTGTCCCATTTTTATCAGCTTCAGCCTGTCCTCCCTATGCCGGCACTGTGGCGTTTGTTTTTTTTTCGGGAGAAGATTGGGGGAGAGGAGATAAATCCGCCCCCAGGTCTGTATCCCCGAATTAGGTCTCTACTAGTCTGATTTGAATTAATCCAAGACAAATTGATAATCCCCCCTCCTTTATTGGTGTTTAAAGGAAACAAATCTGACACAGATTAAGGGGTTTGGTTACACCCCTCCGTGCTTACCGAGGTAGGGCTACTGCTTAAAGCGGCCCCTCCCCCACCCCCAAAGATGCTCAGACTTGCCCCTGGGTTAAGGGGAGATAATCGAAGTCTAGGGCCTTAATTGGATCGGTTTGGCTTTTTCGTACCCTCAGCTGCGAGCCAGACAGTGCCCAAATCCAGTTAGTTCCACAGTCGGAGAGAAGGTTTGGAGCAAGCTGGTGTAGATTAGATTATATGGGCCCAGGCCAGCACAAATCCGCCATCGTGACAATACATCAGTTAGCTTACGGCGAGACAGCGATGAGATGTTGGCAGCAAGCGGGCGAGAAGTGAGAAGGAATGTAACCGTCAACGCTTAGTGTTCGTGTAGCATTGTTGCAAGCGTTCAAATAATATCATGTGCGTAATGCTTTCCTTAAGAAATGGTCAAATGGTACCATGATACAGTTCTTTGCAAAGGGAGGAGGAGGCTGGTTACATGATGGGATCTCATCTTGCAAGTTTATCGCTCTATGCTTAGGCTCCTTCCGCACATGCAGAATAATGCACTTTCAATCCACTTTCAATGCACTTTGCAGCTGGATTTTACTGTGCAGGATAGCAAAATCCACTTGCAAACAATTGTGAAAGTGGATTGAAAGTGCATTATTTTGCAACTGCGGAAAAGGCCTTAGTGTCACTTTGGCAGATTCCGCAGGGGCCAAAAACAGCGGTGTGAAAACCGTTTTACACCGTTTTCACAGCACTGTTTTTGGCCCATTCAGAATCCACCCTAGTCTAGCATTCTCGCATTTTTGGTGCTCAAATCATTCCTGAACTGAGGGGCATCCTCTCTCTTTCAAATGTGGGGGGTCTCGGAGTACCTCATTTGAAATGTATTGGAAGAGAGTTTTACAGATTCTGTGGACTGCCGGGCAGCCCCATCAAAGAGCCAGCCACACCCAGCCACCGCCCCCATTATTAAAACATTCCTGTGAGGTAGGTCACTACTGTAAATCTCGAGGCTCTCAGGCCAGCAAGTGAGGGAGGTGGGATTTGAAGGAAAGGTGGTCTTAGTTGCCACAATTCTCCAGTTGTCCAAAACAGACTAGCTGCATTTTCACCTGCCAAACTAGGTGCCTTCGTATGAGTGTGAATGTGTGTTGGGGCAGAACAAACTTAGATTATTTCAAAGGTTATGGAATTATTTGCTCTTCGAAAAGCAACAAATCTGTTGTGGGAAGTCCCAACGCCACCAAGTGGCAGAAACATTGATGGAGTAGGGGAAGGTTTTGGCTTTTTGATGCACTATAGTATTGTTTAGCTTCTGAAAATGCAAAAGAGAATTTGCTTGCTACAAAGTTTTGGCTAACTTTGGCTAACAAAGCAAGAATAAATAAGGTGATGACAACAAAAAGATCCAAATAGTGAAATATAACAAAGAGCATGAAAATTTTCAAAGCTGTGAATGGAGGTTTGTTTTATTTACTTTAATGTTCACCCCCATTTCTCCCCAGCAGGGATTTAAAGTGACTTGCAACATTATATAAAGTTAGGAATGAAGCTCTGTTTATTATTTGTTTGCAAAGTGGCTTACCACTTTCCCACCTCCGCCATTTTATCCTCACAATCACCACCCTGTGAGGTTAGGCAAGAGTGTGTGTGTGAGAGACTGGTCAAAGGTCATCCAGCAGGCTTCTGTAGCAGAGGGGTGGGGATTTGAGCCTGGATCTTCCAGATCACTGGTATGATAGTCTAACCATTGCATCAGACTGCCCCTCAGTTTGGGAGTAAAATAGTAGCTTGAAGTTCCCACATCCTCAGTTGTGAGGTCAGACGGGGTCTTTGATTCATCAAGAACTTGCAATTTACTTTTAGAAATAGTGTGTTGGGGTTGAGGTGTTGTTTTTTTACCACTTGTGAAATGGAAGTATGGGAAATAAGCAGAGTTGCTGTCTAATTTCTCACCCCTATTTGACTGTTTTGATTTTGTTTCTCTGTTGTGCAAACTGAACTCAAGAATCTGTGCCATTTTCTGTTTCCCTTTGACACATTTTTTCCTGTGAAACACACGCACAACTTGATTTGTGCATAGGGCCAGTCACCATTCTGTATGGCCCCTTCCGCACACGCAAAATAATGCGTTTTCAAACCACTTTCACAACTGTTTGCAAGTGGGTTTTGCTATTCCGCACAGCTTCAAAGAGCACTGAAAGCAGTTGGAAAGTGCATTATTCTGCATGTGCGGAATGAGCCTATATTTGTGGTAATGGAAATGAAGGTGTGTTGTTTTACGGCTCCATGCAGAGAACTAAGCAACTGGGAATGGAATGTCGGAGGGATGAATTGATTGACTGCATTGTTGTTTCCAAATGCGTGTATGATTCTTTTTGAAGCCCTGGGCTTGGTTTGACCTGACTTGCTGACATTACTTCTTCGTGCTTCTCTGCAGGAGAATTTTCAGTCCGTTTACAACTGGCAGTACGTCCATTGCCTGTATTTCTGGTGTCGGCTCCTGAGTTCCATCTACCCTAGTGATGTCATGGAGCCTTTGATTTACCCTCTGACCCAGATCATTGTCGGCTGCATTAAGTAAGTAAAAAAAAGTGTGCTCGCACAGTATTAAGTACTTGGAAGAGGGACGAATAAAAGGATGAGTCTTCTGTGGTCTTGATGATTTTGAAAATGGATTGAACAAATTCAAGTAAGAGAGTTACAGTACAAGGTCCCTTCCTTCACAAGCTCATTGACTTCTGTGGCCTTAGAAGAGTATAACTCTACTTTGGATGGCCCCTTCTGCACATGCAGAATAATGCACTTTCAATCCACTTTCACAACTGTTTGGAAGTGGATTTTGCTATTCCACACAGTAAAATCCAGCTGCAAAGTGCATTGGAAGTGGATTGAAGGGGCATTATTCTGCATGTGTGGAAGAGACTTTAGTCCCGATGACAAAATGCAGCCTCTATGTTTGGAGGCAGGATGCTTTGCATGCCAATTGTTGTGTGTATTTGTGTGTGTGCACACGAGATGTTTTGTTAGTATCAAGCCCTGTTTGTGGACTTCCTGGAGGCATCTGCTTTGCTGCACTAGTTGGATCTTTGGCCTGGCCTGGCTCTTAAAAAGTGTGGAAAGATGAATGGAGAAGTTGAACTTCTTTAATGCTTCTGCATTGTTTTTGTTAAGTTATAACTTTTCAGTAACTTTTGAGTAGTTAAAAAAATCACTCCATGTTGTTAAACTGCTTTGAAGGGTAATATCGTTCTTGTGCCTGCTATTTCCTATCTCTTGGCATCAAACACCATTTGAATTAAACCAGGAAAAAAAGTCTTTCTTTTGTTCTGAAATGTAGAGACTTCCCAGGGAAGGTACTTCTGGAGGTACATTATCTATGTATTAGGACTTCAGTCCTAAGAACACTTTTCTATGAGTAAACCTTAGACTGCCACAAGTTTGCTCCTTAAGTCATCAAGCCGATTAGATCCTCCACTGAATACCATATTGACTAAAAATATACTTCCAATTAAATTGGCATTGTGTTTAAAATTTTGCTGTGGGTGCCGTCTTGGAAAAGGCATTATCTGTTATAAAGGATAGTATACCTGTATTTGGCTGTGGGATGGACCCCAGATCTTGTTTTCTCATTCACCTGAGCGTACCCCCATATCATAAAGACTAGAGAATCGGAAACCGCTGCAAACGTACAATTGCAAAACGGGTAATGGCTCCAGGTTGTAGCAAATCAGCTGAGCTACTGCTTCGTTTATTTGAGCAAAATTGCCTCTGTGTGAAGACTTCTGGAATTCTTGTTATTTAAAAAACACACTCAGGACAGCTGATTCCGCGGTTCAAAACTGTCGGTGGTTAATGGGCGTGCAGTCTACTCCAGCAATCTTTGGAAATCCTGTTAGTACCGCATCCAGATTCTAGGTTTCCAAACGGCACCCTGCTCGCGCTCCCAAGTTCCTCCGAGTGCTGATGAAGATAAACGGGTTTCAGTGATTTCCGGAGCCGGCCTTTTTCCCTCCCCCCCTTTCTGTCTCTCTTCCCTCGAGAGATGTCTTCCTGTCACTTAAGCGGAGCTTTTAATTGTCTTGTGGACAAGTCGAGGCAGTTTTCCACCTGTCTGGGCAGATAAATCAGGTCCCTGGAGGCTTTCTGGAACTGGGAGTCTGACTGGTCTTTGGGAGAACATGAGAAAGGAGTAGAATTTATTGGCAACTGTGACATATAGACCAGCACTTAGTGTGGGGCTGTCTTAAGGGGATACGGCGTGAGGGTTTATTCTCTGTCCTGCCCCACACAAATGCTTTGCACTTCTAATAAATAATCATTATAATAATTATTGCGCCAAATGCTGTTATTCAAACTGGTATGAAGATGTAAGTAGGAATTGTCTCGGAAACTAAGCAGGGCCATAAATTGAAGAGGAGTTTGGATTTGTATCCCACCTTTCTCTCCTGTAAGGAGACTCAAGGTGGCTTACAAGCGCCTTTCCCTTCCTCTCCCCACAACAGACACCTTGTCAGGTAGGTGGGGCTGAGAGAGTTCTGAGAGAACTATTACTAGTCCAAGGTCACCCAGCAGGAATGTAGGAGTGCAGAAACACATCTGGTTCACCCGATAAGCCTCTGCCACTCAGGTGGAGGAGTGGGGAATCAAACCCGGTTCTCCAGATTAGAATCCACCCGCTCTTAACCACTACATCACGCTGGCTCTTGGCTGTGACGTTTTAATCTTGTAGCCCAATCCTCCCTCAATGAACCATGACTACCACCCTATAATATGGAGTGATTCTGAGCTTGTTAAGAGCTCCCATCCCTCAGCAGTGAGAAAATGCAGCTGGATACTGCACACTTTTTAAATATTAGAATTATTCTTTAACCATAAAAATGTCCTTCGCTTTCTTCACTCTCCCATCCTGGGGAGTCCTCCTTCCCGCAGCTACAAAACATCGCATTACCTGCCTTTTTGAAATTGACACCGGATGGAGATGGGTGCAAACAAACCTGTAGATTCACTTATTGGTTTCTGACTGTTCTGCCAGAATTCCCTCCTCCCCTTCCTTTTGCCTCCCATATTCTGACTTTCAGAGTTAAATTGAAGGGTTTATGTTAGAGACACCTTGTTGAAGGTGTGGATCTGGTTATTGCCTGGCTGGAAGACATTCTGGAAATTCTGGCATGTATTGTATAATCCTGGTCCACTTATGGATTGGGGGGAGGGTTGATTTTCACCCCTTACCATGCTCCCTGGACCCATATGACATTCCTAATCTATTGATCCATGCAAAAGTTGTTGTTTATGTAGCCCAGCTCCGCTTATACACCATAGGATTCAGTTCCTTTGGTTCACTACTCTGAGGCCTCTTCCGCACATGCAGAATAATGCACTTTCAATCCACAATTGTTTGCAAGTGGATTTTTCCATTCCGCACAGTAAAATCCAGCTGCAAAGGGCATTGAAAGTGCATTATTCTGCATGTTCAAAAGGGGTCTGAGTTCCATAACAAGAGAAAGGCAGGTCATACATGTGACAGATTTTTTTTAAAAAAACACATACTTAGCCTGCATGCAAGGTTTTGTAATTCTTCACTAAATTCTGCATTTTGATGTGATATCATGCCTTGGTTTTGTAGGTGCTGGAATAATGAATGTTAATTTATGCTGAGTCATGTTGAGAGCCCCTCACCAGAAGTAAACAGTACAAAATAAAAAATGGAATTCCCTTGTCTCTTTCTGCCATTTGTGCGGCTTCTCTACTTTATTATTCTTCCACCAAGGAGTTCAGGATGG
Organism: Sphaerodactylus townsendi; assembly: GCF_021028975.2. Taxonomy (NCBI): domain Eukaryota; kingdom Metazoa; phylum Chordata; class Lepidosauria; order Squamata; family Sphaerodactylidae; genus Sphaerodactylus; species Sphaerodactylus townsendi. The sequence goes on from NC_059440.1 coordinate 28,830,889, forward strand.
CATTTTTGGTTTAACCCCCCCTGGCTTAAATTTGAACCCCCAGATAACTAATTCGAGATGGGAGCCACCTGGCATGTTTTATGATCCTCTTGAGAACCAGGTGGGAGAGAAAATCTGTAATATATATAACAGTGATGGCGAACCTTTTCGAGGCCGAGTGCCCAAATGGCAACCCAAAACCCACTTATTTATCGCAAAGTGCCAACACGGCAATTTAACCTGAATACTGAGGTTTTCGTTTAGAAAAAAAACGGTTGGCTCCAAGGTGTGCGTTACTCGGGAGTAAGCTTGGTGGTAGTCGGTGGCTTTGCTTTGAAGCAACCGTGCAACTCTTCCAACAGGTGAATCACGACCCTAGGAGGGTTTACTCAGAAGCAAGCCCCATTGCCAGCAACTGAGCTTACTCCCAGGCAAAGGATCATGCTTTAGTTCTTTGCATGAAAGTCAATGGGGGTTTAACAGCGCTTAACAGGGTTACCTACACTGCTTCCCCAAAACTAGGTCTTAGGTTTAATGCTAATAATCGAGCCCAGCGGCCCAGGCCAGCCTAGATGTGTGTGTGGGGTCGACTCTGCTCGGGCCCACAGAGAGGGCTCTGAGTGCCACTCTCTGTGCCACTATGGCACGGGTGCCAGAGGTTCGCCACCACTGATATATAAGATGTGTGTGTGTGTGTATTTGTTCCTCTGACTTTCATCCACAAGGTGGAGCTTTGCCCTAGAGAAACAATGCAGGAGTAGAAGCAAGAAACCAGACGGGGTAAAGGGATAGGGAGGGGGGACTTCCGTGCTTACTTCTCAGCTGTCTTGGAGCATGGTTGGGGGGAGGAATTGTCATCTGCTAGAGCTTTATTGCTTCAGGCAGGGTCTAGGGTGGAATTTGAAATGTGTTTAAACAAGATAGCGAGCAGCGCAGGGGTTGCCAGAATTGGCTTTTTTTTTACGTGCTTCCTCCAGATTCTCACTGTCCTATGTACATAGCAAAAAAACCCACCCCACCCTCCTGTTAAGAGGGTAATGGGGGGGAAGAAGGGGAAATGAGGAATGATGTTACAGGAAAACGGAGCGGCCCCAGCTGGCCTTAATTTAGCACGATTTGGCGGAGATTATGGGGTTGAATCAGTGGTCTCGCAGGGTTCATGAGTGCCGTGCTCGGCTGCCAGATTGAATTTTGGCGGCTGTTGCTCAGAGGCCGCTGTGCCGAGAACAAAATGTATAGCGGGGTTGGGGCTGAGGCGTCTCCTACCACTCTTCTCCAGTGTCAGCCGGCGTTTCTCTCCGGTAAACCTCCGTCCCTGCTTTTGCTCTGCAGGGAACGCCGTGTGAAAATGTCTCCGTCTGAATAGCTTTGCGCTTTTGTTCTCCAGAGTGTAGTTTCTTCCCCGGTGTCTCCAGAAGCACATGGACGCTAAACTGTTGTGCGTGCGCAGTTGCCACAAGGGTGCTGTGTGGTTTCCGGGCTGTATGGCCGTGTTCTAGCAGCATTCTCTCCTGATGTTTTGCCTGCATCTGTGGCTGGCATCCTCTGAAGATCCTCTGGTTGTGGTGGGTTTTCCAGGCTGTCTGGCCGTGGTCTGGTAGATCTTGTTTCTAACAGTGTGTAACAGACTTCTCTCTGTGATACACCTCTGAAGATGCCAGCCATAGATACAGGTGAAACGTTAGGAACAAGATCTACCAGACCACGATCACACAGCCCGGGAAACTCACAACAAGCATATCTATGCGCATTGTCCATTTGAGAATGCAAGATTCTTGCAGGCAGGGAGCAGCCTTTTTGAAATGCTGATCGTCCTTATTATTATTGGGCTCAGGGTAGCATGCAACAATTTAAAACCATAAAACATTTAAAGCAATAGATAACATAGCGACATCAGAAAACCATATCAAGAGGCGACCTCTCCAGTTTATCAGCGTATGGGGCCCTAAGGCCCCTTCCGCGCATGCAGAATGATGCACTTTCAATCCACTCTGAAGCTGGATTTTATTGATAGCGGAGATACCAGCAAAATCCATTTTTCAAACAATTCGTGAAAGTGGATTGAATGTGCATTATTTATTCTGCATGTCTTGAAGAAGAGACCTTATGAGTATATGACAACACTGGGGAGCTGTGTGGTTTTCGAGGGCAGCATGGCGTGTTCTGGACAGCATTTAGTACTCTCCTGACTTTTAAGCCTGCATCTGTGGCTGGCATCTTCAGAGGATCTTCAGAGCAAGATGCCAGCCACAGATAAGGCAAAGCCCCATCAGAGAGAAAGCTACTATAACATCGACCCTTAACTTCGAAATACCACATGCACCCCAGTGATTCCGGCCGTGAAAGCCTTCGACAATACAGTTTCCGCTAGGTTTTTTGAGCTGTTGAAAACGTATGGTCGAGCTGTTTATGTTGTTCTTTAACCAAAGGAACAAACATCCTATTGATATTTAAATCAGGGCAGAGTAAGTTGTTCCAGGTAAATTGATGCAGCAAAGCTGGCGGAGCAGAGCCTTTAGCAAAAATCCCGCCAAGTCCTCCCAGTTTCTGAAAATACCTGGCAGGTCCCCGGGAATGTGCTGGCGGGCACCATGGGGTCTTGGGCTCGAGAAGGCTTCGGTTCTTGGACCACGACACTCCTGTTCCCAGATCCAGTGTAGTGGTTAAGAGCAGGTGGATTGTAATCTGGAGAACCGGATTTGATTCCCCACTCCTCCATCTGAGTGGCGGAGGGCTTATCTGGTGAACCAAATGTGTTTCCGCATTCCTACATTCCTGCTGGGTGATCGTGGGCTAGTCACAGTTCTCTCAGAACTCTCTCAGCCCCACCTGCCTCAACTGGTGTCTGTTATGGGGAGAGGAAGGGAAAGGAGCTTGTCAGCCACCTTGAGTCTCCTTACAGGAGAGAAAGGTGGGGTATAAATCCAAACTTTTCTTCTTCTTCTAGAAAACTATGTTGGGGGCCGGGGGGGGGGAATGTTCTGCTCTTCTGGAGTTGCAGAGCCAAGTGGTAATAATCCTTGCCAAAGCTTTTAGGGCTGCATCTGGACTTCCATTCCAGTGACGGATGAGGAGCTAATAAAAAGTAATCCCGTCATTAAAAGATTTATTGTAAAAAGCTGTGGAGACTTCCTCGACCAGCCACACCCTGCTGTCTTCCCATTCTTGGTGGTAAGGCAGCGCTGTTTGTGTCGTGGGGCTGGCTCGCCGTTGTGCCAAATCTGCCACAGAACAGAGCGCTGGCTGAAAATGACAGTGCTTAGCATTTGGGGTCAGGGTGGCGTAGTGGTTAGAACAGTGGTGGCAAACCTTTGGCACTCCAGATGTTATGGACTACAATTCCCATCAGCCCTTGCCAGCATGGCCAATTGTCTGCAATGTCTCCATTTCAGGGTCTCTTTATGAATTTCCACATAAAAACGTAAGAAAAGCAAGGACCAGCTGAACTCCAATCTTATCTTTCCCGTGCACTCAGTAACTGGGTGGCCCTTGGCGAGTTCTTATTGACCTACATTGCAGGGCTGTTACAAGAATTATTGAGGTGATGTGTGTGAAATACTATGAAACGAAGGAACTATCTAGATCAGAGGTGTCAAACCAATTTGTTACAAGGGCTGGATAGGACATAAATGTGACTTGGCCAGCCAACCAAGTCACATTTATGTGGTCTATCAACCCTGTAACTAAATGAGTTGTTTACCTCTGACTAGAAGAGGTTCAGTCTCTCTCTTGGCAAGGAAGCAGTAACCATTTTACCCAACTGCCACCATACCTTGAGGATCTAGATGTGGTCTAGTGGTTACTATCCTCCTATGACACTGAAGGCCAAATCCCAATTCAGCCATTAAACTCACTTGGAACTCCCGGACCAGTTGCTTTTTTCTCACCCTATCCTACCTCATAAGGTTGCTTGTTAAAGAAATTAAAGCACAAAGTATGGAAGGTGTGCTGCCCCAAGCTCTTTGGAGGAGGGGGAGGGTAAAAATAGAACTCTTTTTAATGATTGCTACACAAAAAGGTAAAAGAGTGTGGTAGAACCATTAGGACAAAACTTCAAAACCTAACAAACTGAGACCACATATAAGTCTTGTAAAGTCTGAAAATGTGCAGTTTTAATTCGAATTAAGTGCTAACCATCTATAACTATAAAGTGCATACAATTGGGCTGACAATCTCTTTTCCCTCCCCCCCCCACAACAAACACCCTGTGAGGTGAGGCTGAGAGCTCCGAAGGAGAACTGCGTGATCTCAGCCCAAAAGGTCACCCAGCTGGACATGTGCTGGAGTGCACAAACTAATCTGGTTCACCAGATAAGCCTCCACAGCTCAAGTGGCAGAGCGGGGAATCAAACCCGGTTCTCCAGATTAGAGTGCACCTGCTCTTAACCACTACACCACGCTGGCCATGGCATCATACCCCTCCATATGCTCAGTCCCCAGGAGTTTCCCAACTTGGATATGGTAACCCTTACTCTTGCCAGTGGCTGGGAGGACGTGGAAATCCTAGGGTCAGAGACCAATAAAATACAATGAAAAAGCTCTCAGCCAAAGAGAAGGATTAATTTACCAGGACCAGGTGGGTGGTAGAAATTATTGTGTACGGGGGAGTGGGCTTTCGTTCACACTCATCTCACTATAAATGAATGCTACACAGCAGTGACGTAGGAGGTTAAGAGCTCGTGTATCTAATCTGGAGGAACCGGGTTTGATTCCCAGCTCTGCCGCCTGAGCTGTGGAGGCTTATCTGGGGAATCGGATTAGCCTGTGCACTCCCACACTGCACGCCAACTGGGTGACCTTGGGCTGAGTCACAGCTTCTGGGGCTCTCTCAGCCCCACCACCTACCTCACAAGGTGTTTGTTGTGAGGGGAAGGAACTAAGGAGGTTGTGAGCCTTTGAGTCTCCTGCGGGAGAGAAAGGGGGGGATATAAATCCAAACTCCTCCTCCTCCTCTTCTTCTTCTTCTTCTTCTTCTTCTTCTTCTTCTTCTTCTTCTTCTTCTTCTTCTTCTTCTTCTTCTTCTTCTTCTTCTTCTTCTTCTTCTTCTTCTTCTTCTTCTTCTTCTTCTTCTTCTTCTTCTTCTTCTAAGATGGTTCTGAATTTTACATTCTTTTTTAAATCTAATTCTGAAGTATGAGACGCACTTATGACCAAGGTTAGGAAACTATTCTTACTAGATTGCCTTGCCTTTTTCTACTGGCTCCGCGAAGACGGGTTGGCCCGTCCACCTCGAGCAGGCGACAGAGCGTACCGGCTCATACTTTATTCCCGGACTGTCCCTAGCCGCTGGAAAGTTTTTAGCCGACTGCCACGTCTTGAAGCTCTCTGGAAATTAATGGTCTTGGTTTACAGTAAATCTATACCTTTTAACAGGTTTATCCCCCAATCAATTAATTCCTGTAGAAGGTTTTCGTCATCCCCTTTGCCGGTTGCCAGGTCTTGGGCGCGAAAGTAGATTTATTTCCATAATGGATCCAATGATAATTATTTCACTATTTGGCAGGGAGGGAATATGACGAGAAGGGGCGGCTGTTGGTGATTTATACGGTTGCGGTTGATGCAGTTTCTCTCTCCCTCTTTTTTGGTTTTACTGACCTCGGCAGTCTCTTCTCTTAGGGGAGACGGCGGGGTGGGGATTTGCTTCTCAGAACCAGAGCTGTGATCTGGAAATCGAGTTGTTAAATGGTTTTGAAAGCAGGAAGAAAAATTTTGAGAGGGTGGGGGGGGGGGAATAGTTCCCTTTTGCACGGCCCTGTGGGACTGTTTTACCAGAGCAGTCACTCTGGAAGGATAATAACTCCTGAACTTGCATCAGCGTTTGAACTGTTTACATGTTTTGAGGTGGGTAAGTTGGAGCATAAGATCGGGACTGTGCTGTGGAGCTCTGCAGGTATCTTGCATAGCTCAGTGGAAGGTCCCAGGTTCTGTGACGGGCATTTCCAGCTACAGGATATCAGGTTGCAGGTCATGGGGAAATACATTTCCCAGCCTGAGAGCCTCTGCCCGTCAAACTGGACCCAAGAGTCTGACTTTGGTAGGCAAGCATATGTTTTTTGTATCATGGCAGGGCTGTTGTCTCTGGCAGGCGGATGGATTTAACCGTCCACTATGGGATAATCACCTTTAAACATCAATACGATACCTGGAGAAGCAATTTCCCTCCCAGCATATCCATGCGCAGCGCCGTTTTTCTCTTCGCAGCTACCTCTTCCACTTAATCTTTATTTTAACCGAGGTAGTTTGGGTCCCCAGCTGACACAAAACCTCAGCACAAATAGCTGCGTTTGCTGACACTCTTTTCTCGTTCATTTTCAGCACTTCTGACCTTTGATGGTTAGCTGGCATCGTGTAGTGAGATCTGGTACGGGCGGTCCCGGGTTCAGTCCTCGGCATGAACTCGCTTGGTGCCCCCTCTCAGCTTCAGTTCACCAATATGGGGATAATAATTCTGCCCTACCTTGCTGGGCTGCTGTAAAGATCACTGCAAAATATTGCATGCAAGGTGCTGTGTAAGTTCAAAGCAGCCATTGCTGACTTGGCAATGCAGCGTGGCCCTCGGACTCACCTCGAACTGGGAGCCCACTGCTGCGATTTGCATTGCCAGCCATGGTATAGTGCTGTGGTGGTGAACCTTTGGCACTCCAGATGTTATGGACTACAATTCCCATCAGCCCCTGCCAGCATGGCCAATTGGCCATGCTGGCAGGGGCTGATGGGAATTGTAGTCCATAACATCTGGAGTGCCAAAGGTTTGCCGCCACTGGTATAGTGGTTAAGAGCAGGTGCTCTCTAATCTGGAGAACCGGGTTAGCTTGTGCACTCCCACACACGCCAGCTGGGTGACCTTGGGCTGGTTACAGTTCTTCGGAGCTCTCTCAGCCCCACCAACCTCAAAGGGTGTTTGTTGTGGGGGAGGGGAAAAAGGGAAAGGAGATTGTAAACCCTTTTGAGTCTCCTACAGGAGAGAAAGGGGGGATATAAATCCAAGCTCTTCCTCCTCTTCTTCTTCGGTACTGTGATTGGTAGTTGGTTTTGCCAGAGGGCTATGTGGAGGAGGAGATACTGGGTTGGTAACTTGTAGGAAACATGTATGTATTTGTCCAGATTTGGCTGAGGAACTATTAATTGCCAGTTCACACATGTAGCTACTTTGTACTGAATCAGACTATTGGTCCATCACTGTCTATTGTCTAGAAGAAGAAGAGGAGGAGGAGGAAGAGGAGGAGTTGGATTTATATCCCCCCTTTCTCTCCTGTAAGGAGACTCAAAGGGGCTTACAAACTCCTTGCCCTTCCCCCCTCACAACAAACACCCTGTGAGGTGGGTGGGGCTGAGAGAGCTCCGAAGAACTGTGACTAGCCCAAGGTCACCCAGCTGGCGTGTGTGGGAGTGTACAGGCTAATCTGAATTCCGCAGATAAGCCTCCACAACTCAAGCGGCAGAGCAGGGAATCAAACCCGGTTCCTCCAGATCAGAGTGCACCTGCTCTTAACCATTACACCACTGCTGCTCTACTCCGACTGGCAGGTGGCTTCCCATGGTCTCAACACCTACGGACAGATCCTTTAACTGGAGATGCCGCGGATTGATCCTGGGACCTTCCGCATGCCAAGCGGATGCTCTTCCACTGAGCCACAGTCCCTCTTGCTGTCATAGAGCTTGCAGATAGTTTGTTTCCCCATTTCGTACAAGTGAAGTAGGATAGTACAATTGCAGTAGGATTCGAATTCAGGTGCATGGCTTATAATTATTCTTCTCTCTCTCTCTCTCTCTCTCCACCAGGCTGGTGCCCACGGCTCGTTTTTACCCCTTGCGCATGCACTGCGTCCGAGCTCTCACCCTCTTGTCAGAGAATACAAAGACCTTCATTCCTGTTCTGCCCTTTATCTTGGAGGTGAGTCTCTTGTTCTGCATTGCTGTGTCGTTTCTCAAGGGGCAGTGGGTGTTGAATTGGGGGTTTTTTCCTACACCCACCAACCCTGTGAGGTGGATAAAGCTGTAAGTGAGTGGCTTGAATGTTTTTTTTTTACTAATTTCATTTTCATTTCATTTATTCAATTTATATACCGCCCTCCCCCAAGAGGCTCAAGGTGGTTCACAACAATTAAATACATTAAAACATTAAAACTCATGAAGCTTCTTTGCTCAGCAGCCGCCTTCCATTTCCAAGCCTAATACTCTAGTCCTGTATTGCCAGCGTGGTGTAGCGGTTAACAGCAGGTGGATTCTAATCTGGAGAACCAGGTTTGATTCCCCACTCCTCCACGTGGGTGTTGGAATCTTATTTGGTGAACCGAATGTGTTTCCCCACTCCTACTTCCTGCTGGGAGAACTTGGGGTAGTCACACTTTGTTCAAAACTCTCAGTCCCACCTACTTCACAAGGGGTCTGTTATGTTAGCTTTAAAAGGGGCTTGGACAGATTTATGGAGGAGAAGTCGATTTATGGCTACCAATCTTGATCCTCTTTGATCTGAGATTGCAAATGCCTTAACAGTCCAGGTGCTCGGGAGCAACAGCCGCAGAAGGCCATTGCTTTCACATCCTGCATGTGAGCTCCCCAAGGCACCTGGTGGGCCACTGCGAGTAGCAGAATGCTGGACTAGATGGACTCTGGTCTGATCCAGCAGGCTCGTTCTTATGTTCTTAAGGCCATTGCTTTCACATCTTGCACGTGAGCTCCCCAAGGCACCTGGTGGGCCACTGCGAGTAGCAGAATGCTGGACTAGATGGACTCTGGTCTGATCCAGCTGGCTTGTTCTTATGTTCTTATGGGGAGAGGAAGGAGTTTTAAGCCCCTTTGAGTCTCCTTACGGGGGGAGAAAGAGGGGTATAAATCCAGACTTCTTCTTGGGTACTTCTTATTTTCCCAAATTAAAACAGGAGGAGTCTTACTCCCCCCCCCCCCCCCCCAGAAAATCCTTTTGGTATGTAAGAGAGAAAGAATGGCCTTCCCTTCAAGGAAGGTACCCGTGTTTTTCTGCATACCACTATACCAAGCTCGCCTCCAGTCTGGAGGGAGTCTGGTCCTGAACAGAAACTCACACTGAAATGCAAGTCAGCCTCTTTTGAGCGTGAGCAATTCTTGTCCATCTCTTTATTTATGGGTGGTTCCATTATTCAGTCATATCTGATGCAGAGTGGTAGCTGCGGCTCTCTAGGAAGAACCAAAGCCAGAACAGTGAATCAGTCAGACATGGCAACTAGTTTGTAGGTCATGCTTTGGATTTCAGGCGTTTGGCCAGTAGCAGCTTTTGAGGGTTGCCAGGTTGCTCTGCCGTAGAATTGCCAGATTCAAGTCCTTAACACCTTCGAGACCGACAAGATTTTGGGGTTATGAGCTGTCGAAAATCAGCGAGCCCTTTGTATGGGACAAATCCAGTTAGTCTGTAACGATCTCTAATTAAAATCAGAATGGTTGTGGTGGGTTTTCCGGGCTGTGTGGCCGTGGTCTGGTGGATCTTGCTCCTAATGTTTCTCCTGCATCTGTGACTGGCATCTTCAGAGGTGTATCACAGAAGAAGAAGAAGAAGAAGAAGAGTTTGGATTTATATCCCCCCCTTTCTCTCCTGCAGGAGACTCAAAGGGGCTGACAATCTCCTTGCCCTTCCCCCCTCACAACAAACACCCTGTGAGGTGGGTGGGGCTGAGAGAGCCTCGAGCTGTGACTTGTGGGGGTCACCCAGCTGGCGTGTGTGGGAGTGTACAGGCTAATCTGAATTCCCCAGATAAGCCTCCACAGCTCAGGTGGCAGAGCTGGGAATCAAACCTGGTTCCTCCAGATTAGATACACGAGCTCTTAACCTCCTACGCCACTGCTGCTCACAGAGAAAAGTCTGTTTCACACTGTGTCCAGTGAGAAGGGAATGTTTTAGTGGGGTATAAATTGTCATATCCCCTGGGTGGGGAACCAATCAGTAAGTGTTTGGGTGGAACTTGCTATGCAAAGGTGTGGTTGATAATATAGTATTGCAGGTGGGGGGTTTCAGTCCAGGGAGTGACTCACATTTGCATTCCCTGAAGCAGCAGCAGCAGTATCCACCAGATGGATTGACTCAATAAGATCCAACCTGAGATAGATTGGCTCAATAAAGGAAGCCCTTCATTTATAAGGCCTGAGCAATGCTGTTAAGAATGGGATGTTTTGGAGGGCATTAATTCATAGGTTCACCAAAAGTCAGCACAGCTGGATAGCACATAACCCACACAGTCACCCTTTTGGCACAGCTTGGGATCACATACGACAGTTAGGAACATAAGAACAAGCCAGCTGGATCAGACCAGAGTCCAGCTCTCTGCTACTCTCAGTGGCCCACCAGGTGCCTTTGGGAGCTCACATGCAGGATGTGAGAGCAATGGCCTTTTGCATCTGTTGCTCCCTTACACCTGGTCTGTTAAGGCATTTGCAATCTCAGATCTAAGAGGATCAAGATTGGTAGCCATAAATCAGCTTCTCCATAAATCTGTCCAAGCCCCTTTTAAAGCTATCCAGGTTAGTGGCCATCACCACCTCCTGTGGCAGCATATTCCAAACACCAATCACAGTTTTCGTTTTCGAAGTTGCCAAATGTCTCAGAGTCACCGGGATAGCATTTTGCCACAGTCAGAGCACAGGAGGGTTTTCCCATTAATGCAGCTACTCCCTGCAATGTTATTAAGAAAAAGGAAATTCATATAGTCGCTGGTTTGAGTCGCGCAGATGGTGCAAGTCACAGTAAGGTTTTTCTCAACGTGACCCTGTGCATAGATCAGCAAAATGTGAACTGAGATTATCCTCCGGTCAACCCCTCGCCGCAATTGTAGTGGGGTTGGTTGAAAGGGATATTTCAGTACTTCCCATCTAGCACTGCAGAAGGTGTTTGTTGAAACTGAAGGAGAGCGAAGATTTTTCTCTCTGAGAACATGTTCCAATCTGTTTGGTAATTTTTAAGCTGTGATAGACCTCTGTTGCTGTCCCTGATTTTCTCTGGGCTTTGGGGAAACCCTGAGTGGGATTGCACCTGGTGAAGGGATCTTGGAATGCCTTTGGGGGCTACCTGTGGACCAGTTGGTGAAGAAGTGATTATCTGTACTTGCTGTTTCTTGGAGTAGGTTCTTTTCTTTCCAGCTTTCTCTCATGAGAGCCAGCGTGGTGTAGTGGTTAGGTCAGTGGTGGCGAACCTTTGGCACTCCAGATGTTATGGACTACAATTCCCAATTGGCCATGCTGGCAGGGGCTGATGGGAATTGTAGTCCACAACATCTGGAGTGCCAAAGGTTCGTCACCACGGGGTTAGGTGGCCTCTGATCTGGTTCCCCACTCCATCACTCGAACTGTGGACTTTGATCTGGCTAACTGGATTTGTTTCCCTGCTCCTCCACATGAAGCCTGCTGGGTGATCTTGGGCCAGTCACAGTTCTCTCCGAACTCTCTCAGCCCCACCTACTTTACAGGGTATCTGTTGTGGAGAGGGGAAAGGGTGGGGTTTCTAAGCTGCTTTGGGACTCCTTACAAGAGAGAAAGATGGGGTTTTAATCCAAACTCGTCCTCTGCTTCTTAAGACATAGCATTCATTCTCCCTCTCCCAAGTGCCCTGTGTTTCAAAATGGAAATATAAGTTTCCACTAACAGACACTCTCATCAGGCTGTAACTTTGGTCCCTTCCGCACACGCAGAATAATGCACTTTCAGTCCACTTTCACAATTGTTTGCAAGCAGATTTTGCTATTCCGCACAGTAAAATCCAGCTACCAAGTGCATTGAAAGTGGATTGAAAGTGTATTATTCTGCATGTGCGGAAGGGCCCTCTGTCTCTCTTCTTTTAGACATGCTCACATTTGCTGATGTTTTGTGTGTCCGCTTCGCCTGCTATCTATTCTCGCCAGGACAAAAAGCATCGGCAAGTTGTCACTTTCCCACCACCCCCTCCTTCACCATCCCCTGAAACTGCATCCTGTGAGGGGGGATGTTGAGAGAGACAGAGAGAGGTAACAATCAGCAGGTTTGGGGGAAGTGGCACCCGGCTACGCCTAAGGATTAGGCAAGCCGTCCTGGTTCGTTGCTAATCACAAAGAAGTGAAAAGACTCCTGCGGTTTTTTTATGCTGTTGCAAACGTCCCTTCGTCAACCACATCCTTTCAGCCCATCGCAGCCAGCGAGGCCTCTCCGTCTCTCCCGGACCCTTGTGGTTTCTTGGCTGTTCCCCCTCCTGCGTCTGTTTCCTTCCTCTCTCTCTCTGCTCGCTCTTCTGAGGTTTTGCCAGTTGGGTTTTACGACAGAGCGTCACTTCCCCCCACCCACCCCCCACTCGCTGGGCTGCTTCTCTCAACCTCCGGTAGATAACAGTAGCCCCCGTTCCTCTCGTGGCAAGCCGCATTTTTCAGGCCAGCCATTCCCGTGGTTCACGCATGCCTTCCTCTCCTGGCTTCCGCCTCCGACCACATCTGATGTTCCTGGGGTGTGCAACAGGCGCCTGGCCCTCTGGAAGCCTGTTTTCAGTTGCGGTACTCCGTTTGGGTCCTTTTTAAAGACAAAAGAGTCCTTAAAAGGGGGTGGGGGAACGCACCAGAAGCTTTCGAAATAGTTTCGTGTCAGTACATAAATAACGCTTCTGTTCTATGGCTGAAACCTCCGAAGGCTTTCCAGGGTAGTTTGGTCTGCCTTTAAATTTATCTCCGCCTTTGGTCTGTTGGGAACTCAAAGGCTTAAAGCACGTCTCTGCCTCACTGGTGCTCGCCTGGGCGTTTATTGTGCTGAACACAACTCTGATGCAAGACACTAATGACAAGAAATATTGTAATAAAAGTCTAATGACGCACACTGCAAAATGTTCTTGAAGCAATGGTCAACTAAGTACACCCTCCTGCGAATGAGACATTTTTGTTTTTCAATCTGATTTTCCTGGCCACTAACAGACTTAAGTTTGAGTGTGGGAGATCTGTGTCAAGTTAGCTAGAAGGGCTGGGACTCCGTGGAAGAAGAAGAAGAGGAGGAGGAGGAGGAGGAGTTCGGATTTATATGCCCCCCTTTCTCTCCTGTAAGGAGACTCAAAGGGGCTTACAATCTCCTTTCCCTTCCCCCACCCCCCACAACAAACACCCTGCGAGGTGGCTGGGGCTGAGAGAGCTCCAAAGAACCGTGACTAGCCCACGGTCACCCAGCTGGCGTGTGTTGGAGTGCACAAGCTAATCTCGTTCACCAGATAAGCCTCCACAGCTCAAGTGGCAGAGCGGGGAATCAAACCCGGTTCTCCAGATTAGAGTGCACCTGCTCTTAACCACTACGCCACTGCTGCTCTCAAGGCCCCCCGGTTCAGTCTCCGGCGTCTCCAGTTATAAGGACCAGAGTGTAGGAGATGTGGAAGGCCTTCGCCCATAGGTGTCAAACTCGCGGTCCTCCAGATGTTATGGACTACAGTTCCCATCATCCCCTGCCAGCATCATGCTGGCAGGGGATGATAGGAACTGTAGTCCATAACATCTGGAGGGCTGCGCCTGAGACTTTGGAGAAGTTGCTGCCTTGATGAATTGGTGATCTGATTTGGCGTCAAGTAGCTTTGCTGGTGTTCAGAGGAACATAAGAACAGTTCTCTTCTCCAAGAAGAGCAAGAATGTCGCTGCAAAAGCATAAAAGGACTTGAAACTAAAACATTCAATCAGATAAAACAACGGGAAACCTTTTGATCGATTTGGAGAGGCCCCTGTTTAATCAAACGACAGATTCCTTTTGTTGTGAATGATTTTAATTAGCGGTTAAGAACCATCCTGAACCTTTTTGGGAGGGGGGGGGGGTTGCACTATGTGGCGATCCAAACTTACTTTGCAGCGCATAATTCTTTAAAGTATCCTCAATCTTCGTGGTTGATAAACGAATGAGGAGTTAGGAAGTGCAAACAAGGAACCAGGGAGAAGAACTTCAAGCCTGGATTATTACAAGGGCCAGATGCAATACTTTCCCATCGGCCATTACAAAGGGTCGCTACCTATCTATCCCTCTCCAGGATCGGGTCTGTCCACACTGTAAAAACCAAGTGGAGACTCTTGCTCACATTATACTTGACTGTCCGAGATATGTGGGTATTAGGAATTTCTCTCCTGGGCGGGTCTTAGACAAACCTGAAGGAGACTCTGGCCTCTTCCACACACGCAAAATAATGCATTTTCAAACCACTTTCACAACTGTTTGCAAGTGGATTTTGCCATTCCGCACAGCTTCAAAGAGCTTCAAAAGCAGTTTGAAAGCGCATTATTCTGCTTGTGCGGAATGAGCCTCTGACAACTCTGTTGTGGAGCTTTTGTTAAATAACACAGAGGCCGTGCTCTTGGAAAAAGTAGCAAAATTTATTTTACAAGTGACAGAACTTTCTAAGTAATGTCCAATGCTAGATACAGTTTATCTGTCTGGGTTTTGAATGTACTTTTGATTTGTACTTCAGAAATGTCTGTAACGCTCTGGAGCCTGTTTTAATATTCCTAATAAAGGTTGTTGTATTGTGAACTTCAAGCCTGCATCTACAGGAGTCTGAAGTAGGTCCCAAGTCCCTTATTCCCGGCGTGTGACAACGGCAACTTTGGCAAAACCTCAATCTATAATTCAGACTCCCGCCGCCACTCCGCTGGTCCTGTTTGTCTAGCAAAAGCGGCTTCTCCTCCCTTCCTCCCCGTGCCATTCCCACCTTGTGCAATCGAAAGAAAAAAAACCCCACCCCTCCTCCGTTTCGCTTCCTTTCCCTCCCTCCCCCCTTCCTTTCCCTCTGCCCTTGTCACCACCGCGATGACAACGTGAATGTCTTGCGCGGTCCCTCCAGGCACCGGAATTCCCCAAGCTCCTGCCACTGGAAATGAGAGCCGGCCGTGTGATGTGCCTTGACAGCAGCTTCTGCTTCTCTGGCACACAGAGCACTTGCCCCCGGCTCCCTCGCTTCTTTCGGGAGGGGCGGGGCGCGTGTCGGAAGTCGGAGCCGGGATGCTCGGCGGGTTAGGTCGGAGCAGCAACAGGCAGGCTTGGAGGAGGAAGGTTTTGGCAGCCGATCCGCCGCTGCCACCTCTAGTCACCTTTTCTGCATTTCAGTTATTATTACTTAATTTTTGCCGGGGTGACAGGCGTGTTGGCTCCAGTGAGAGGAGTCGTGTTCGGCTCCAGCGCCGGAAGGCAAATTTGGGTAAACAAGGTGGAAACGTCCGTCCATCCATCCACCCATTCATCCATCCCCATACACACACACGCGCCCCTCTGGGAGAGAAGGCTGGCGTGCCAATTTAAACTCATCTCCTTTCCCCCCAGGGGATTGTGGGAAGAGAAAGGAGGTTAACCCTGATATGCTCGGAGAGGCACTCTCCCCCCCCCCCATCGCACATACAGCTGCAGACTCCTCACTGATGGATGCATGGGACCTGCCTAGAAGCCCAGGGGGCCTTGGGACACAGAGAAGGGGGCAGAGCAGCTCTGAGAAGCTGAGGAATTGTGGGTTGCTAACATTTTTCCCTACCAGTCCCACACAGCAGGTAGAGAACCAGGCAGACAGGTCTACGAGTCCAAGGAGAACAGAACTCCCTGAAGAACGCAAAAAGAGCCCTGCAGCGCCAGACCGAGTGCCCACTGACTCCAGCAGTGAATGTCAAGAGCAGACCTGGGCATTATACGGCCCGCGGGCCACATCCGGCCCGCCGGATGACCCTGACTGGCCCCCCTGACGTGCTGGGGAGCGAGGCGCCTTTGAAAGCCCCGCAGAAGCCGGTTGCCTTGGCTGCCGGCTTCTGCGGGGCTTTCAAAAGCGCCTCGCCCCCCTGCCTTTTGGCCCGGCCCTTCACAATATTTTCTGTTTCTTATGCGGCCCCATGGAAAAAATAATTGCCCACCCCTGGTCAAGAGGCATATCCTATGTCACTAATACTGGAGGGAGGAAATACTCATCGTGGCTTGTAGCCACTGTGGCTAGTAACGCCCTTCTCTTACAGCTGGGCGGCATTTCGAACACGGAGTAGGAGGGATTAATCTGTTTAAAGGGTTTTTTAAAAATATCAATTCCAGAGGGCCTGCAGCAGTGCACCAAAAACGAAGCAGAAATCTTGTGTCGTTTTAAAGACAAGCTTTTTGTTGTTGCAGTATAAGCCTTCATGGTGTAGAGCCCACTTTGCCAGCTGCAAGGCCTTGCAGGGTCTGAGTAAGCGCTAAACCGGGGTCCTCCACATAGTGCCTGTGAGCGCCATTGCGCATGCTACCGACACAATATAAATTAGTAAAATTAGTCTCTTAGTGGCACACTGTGGAGCCGTTGAACATAAGAACATAAGAACTAGCCTGCTGGATCAGACCAGAGACCCTCTAGTCCAGCAGTTTGCTACTCGCAGTGGCCCACCAGGTGCCTTTGGGAGCTCACCTGCAGGATGGGAAAGCAATGGCCTTCTGCTGCTGCTGCTCCTGAGCACCTGGTCTGCTAAGGCATTTGCAGTCTCAGATCAAAGAGGATCAACATTGGTAGCCATAGATCGACTTCTCCTCCATCAATCTGTCCAAGCCCCTTTTAAAGCGATCCAGGTTAGTGGCCATCACCACCTCCTGTGGCAGCATATTCCAAACACCAATCACACGTTGCGTGAAGAAGTGTTTCCTTTTATTAGTCCTAATTCTTTCCCCCAGCATTTTCAATGAATGCCCCCTGGTTCTAGTATTGTGAGATCATGTTGGGTCATGTTTCTGAAGAGCACGCTGTCTCCCCCCCCCCCCCCCCCCCCCGAAGTTTAGCTTAGAGGGTTCTGTTTTCTGTGGCATCTTTCTCATGCACCCTTCCTTGCCGTTTTATGTCCATTTTGTTTGTTTTGTCCTGAAAGTTGGGCATCGGGGACCTTTGCACTTCCTGCTTTCACCAGTCCATAAAATGCCCTGCACACTGATGGAGCTGCGCCCATACTAAATAGTGACCATGTTCTCGCTTTTCAGATTTTCCAGCAGGTGGACTTCAACAAGAAACCAGGGCGCATGAGTTCCAAACCCATTAACTTTGCGGTCATCTTGAAGCTCTCCAACGCCAACCTGCAGGAGAAGTCTTTTCGGGTAAGGGGACTGTGATCCAGGCAGAAGGAAAATGCAGCTGGTGTGTGTGGGGGGTGGGTGGGGGTGGGCTAAGCTTTGAGATGACGGGAGTATCTGAGATGACATGAGCCAGCGTAGTATAGTGGTTAAGAGCAGGTGCACTCTAATCTGGAGAACCGGGTTTGATTCCCCACTCTGCCACTTGAGCTGTGGAGGCTTATCTGGTGAACCAGGTTAGCTTGTGCACTCCAACACATGCCAGCTGGGTGGCCTTGGGCTAGTCACCGTTCTTCGGAGCTCTCTCAGCCACACCCACCTCACAGGGTGTTTGTTGTGGGGGGAATGGAAAGGAGATTGTAAGCCCCTTTGAGTCTCCTTACAGGAGAGAAAGGGGGGATATAAATCCTAACTCTTCTTTTTCTATTTGGGGTCAGTATTGTGGGACAGCTGCTGTGGCCATGGAACCCCTCCACCTCTGCCCTAGTACCAAGCAGCAGCAGCCATGTGCTCCCCCATCCCTGGGGAGATGTAACAGGAACCTCTGAAGCAGTCTTGCATTTCCTGTCGGACGTGGGCAGAATGTGGCTCTTTCAGAATCCTTTTATTTATTTAAAATGCTTCTTCTCTGCTTCCCTGTTCAGTGCTATTGAGGCAGCTCTTATACCAAACCAAATAATTTCTATAAGCGTTCAGATGTAAAACCCGAAAAACCCACCCCTGATAAAGCTATTAACCGCAGTAGTAAAAAAAAAAAATTCCTTACAATAAATATCAGTAAGCAGCTCAGACCAGGAAAAAAAGCCCTATCCAAACAATGGAGAAATCAGTTGCAAGGAACAGGCGGGCAAATAGGATATAACTAGGGAAAGAGCTCTGCAAAGCTGTGGGGTGGGGGGAGCGCAGCTAAAAGCCAGGGAAAACAGGGAAATCTTCACTAATGCCTAAAGCTCTAGGCACCAATGTGGGGAGGGGTATTTCCTGATAGGGGTTTTGCAGTTTTGCAGTTGAAAATGCCTTGTCTCAGGAGAGAGTGGCATATGACACACAGCGCATGTTGCAGTTCATAACCAGTAGTCAGTTTCCTGTGAGTGGAGGTGGTTGCTGTGCTCATGCCAATAGGACTTAAAGGAGGAGGAAATACTTTGCTGTCCCAAAAGTGTGTGTATGCACAACTTTGTGCATTTTGTGTACACACACACAACATTGAGAGGGTAGGGTCACTAAAGAAGAAGAGTTTGGATTTATATCCCCCCTTTCTCTCCTGCAGGAGACTCAAAGGGGCTTACAATCTCCGTGCCCTTCCCCCCTCACAACAAACACCCTGTGAGGTAGGTGGGGCTGAGAGAGCTCCGAGAAGCTGTGACTAGCCCAAGGTCACCCAGCTGGCGTGTGTGGGAGTGCACAGGCTAATCTGAATTCCCCAGATAAGCCTCCACAGCTCAGGCGGCAGAGCTGGGAATCAAACCCAGTTCCTCCAGATTAGATACATGAGCTCTTAACCTCCTACGCCACTGCTGCTCCTTAATAGGACTTAAAGGAGGAGGAAATTGCTGTCCCATCTTCCTTCCAGGAGGGAAAAGTGTGTGTACGCACAACTTTGTGCATTTTGTGTACACACACAACATTGAGAGGGTAGGGTCACTAAAGGTCATCTTGCCAGCATTCTCCCATGCCTGGAGCTCACCTTGCTGGGAGGCCTTTGCGTAAGTAGAAGCCATGCCTCAAAAAGTTAAATTGCAAGATCTAAAGTTTGGGAAAAGACCTTTCAGATCCTGACTCACACAGGGACGCGGTCTTGTCAGAGCTCAAGTGGAGATTGTTGTGTTTCAGAGTAGCGCAGAAGTAAGAAGCCATTCCGCGAGAAATGAGCATGCCGTATCTTGGGTCACATAATTAATTAACTGTTTAATTAAGTATTGCCAGAAGTAATTAAGTTGAGTAATTAATTAAGTCAGGAGTGGGCTCCGTGATTGGCGGTTTGCATCCTGTGGACGAACGTATGTAAAGAAAAGGCCAAGCTTTGGTTCCTGCTTCTTAGAAAGGACGTAGGAAAGGACAGATAAATGGTCCAGGGTGAGACCACCTTCGCGGTCACATTTTTATTCCACCCTTTCTCCAAGGCTCTCATTTTATCCTTACGACGATCCTGTGAGGACCACTAGGCTAAGAGAGTGAATGATTGGACCAGAGTCGTCCATTCAGCAAGTACCGGTGGCTAGGGAAATGAATGCCACCCGCTTGACACAATACGAAGTAATTTAGATCAAAACCTAAAATTAAAACTGACTGGAGACATGGAGGCGTTATGTTGTAGACCATAAGTGTCAAACTCGCGGCCCTCCAGATGTTATGGACTACAGTCCCCATCATCCGCTGCCAGCATCATGCTGGCAGGGGATGATGGGAACTGTAGTCCACAACATCTGGAGGGCCGCAAATTTGACACCTGTGTTGTAGACTATGTAGAATAAAGGCAGTTTTTGCATCAGTGGGCTGTTTTTTCTTCTTTAGTAGCTGCTGTTGAACGTGACATTCTCAGTGTATCACAACACACACACACACACACAGAAGTAACTCTCCCCTTTGACACATGGCTCAGGGGGTTTTAAGCGGGGGCATTCATTTATCTTCTTTATACCATTTCCCAAAAGGATGGCCTTATTGAGCAGCTGTACGACCTGACCTTGGAGTATCTCCACACCCAAGCCTACGTGATCGGGTTTCCAGAGCTCGCACTTCCTGCCATTCTTCAGGTATGTGCTAGGTGTTAGGGAGTCTTGTGAACAAACTATTTTCTCTGCATATGCCTTACAGCCTTTCCTGTCTGTGATGGGCTTCCCAAATCCCTTCCCCAATCAGATAGAGAATTCCTAAAAGGGGGGGGGGCAGCATGCTTTCCGAAAAGCACCCACCTGCCATTTCTCAGCGTGATTCAGGCAGGGCTAAATGTCTGAAGTAGACACATCTCAGGGTGCAAGATGTAGCAGAGTCTAACGTGCAAAGGAGCTGAGATGAAGACCCAGCAGGGTGTGGTCAAGTGGTCAGCTAGAGAAGACCTCTCCATCCTTTGGTGTCACCTCTTGTCTGCCCTTGGACTGATACTCTCAGGTCTAATATCCTGCTTCGTCTTGGAAGATGGTCGCAGACGTTCTTCCAAACTAGCAAGATAGCAGCATACTATCTTTCCTCCTCTCCTATCCTAAATGTAGTTCCTAATAAACATTTACCTTTTGCCCTTTTAATCAGCCACTTCTCTGTGCAGTAAGCTCCAGCAAAGACTACCTGTGAGTCTGAATCCAGGAAGTACTTGGGGGTGGCTGCATTCCATAGGGATGTCTTCCTGTTCCCCCCTTCATCTCTTTCGCACAGAAAAAAAGCAAAGGTGGAAATGATTTGTGAGGGCAAAAGACTTGCTCCCCACACCAAAGAGAAGACGAATTTCTGCTCTGGTTTCTCCCAAAAGGAATTCCTTGCGCTGTTCAGTAAATTACTTTTGAACACCAGGCAGGGAAGGGAACGTTCATGGGAACATTTAAAATGCTTTATACCAACTCAGACCGTAACTTATCCCAGCTCAGGACTGTCTGAAATGACTGGTTGTGGGTTTCTAAGGGCCCGGCCTGTGCTTACACCTGCAGCCCCAGGGTTGTTTAACCAGAGCTATGAGGAATCTCAGCTTGGACCCGTCTTCATGCAAAGCAGATCCTCAGCTGCAGGCCCCAAGCAGCAGGTCCCACCATCCCCAGTGAAAAAGAGGAGAGGAGACGTCTGAGGGGGGATATGATTGACGTCTATAAAATTATGCATGGGGTAGAAAATGTTGACAGAAAGACATTTTTCTCTCTTTCTCACAATACTAGAACCAGGGGGCATCCATTGAAAATGCTGGGGGGAAGAATTAGGAGTAATAAAAGGAAACACTTCTTCATGCAACATGTGATTGGTGTTTGGAATGTGCTGCCACAGGAGGGGGTGATGGCCACTAACCTGGATAGCTTTAAAAAGGGCTTGGACAGATTTATGGAGGAGAAGTCGATCTATGGCTACCAATCTTGATCCTCCTTGATCTCAGATTGCAAAGGCCTGAGCAGACCAGGTGCTCAGGAGCAGCAGCAGCAGAAGGCCATTGCTTTCGCATCCTGCACGTGAGCTCCCAAAGGCACCTGGTGGGCCACTGTGAGTAGCAGAATGCTGGACTAGATGGACTCTGGTCTGATCCAGCAGGCTAGTTCTTATGTTAGATGCTGAGTTTGTGGGCCTCATTCTTTCTGTGCCTCTCTTTCTCCATCCTTGAACTCTTGAGAGTTTCAAATGAAAATAACTACTGTTTTCCATTCGGCTCGGCTGCCTGGGTGGCAGTCTCCTCTGACTGGTCCGCCTTTGGGGAATGCCTTTTTTCCTGCCTGAGAGATGTATTCCTGAGCCAGTGTCTCCCTTCCCGGCTTAGCTTCGCCCTTCCTGGAATCCCTCCGGCCCTGGCGGGTTTGGGGTTGGCTCCTGGCTGGATCCGGCTCGGCTCGTTCCTGAGCTGCTCAGCTGTGGATGGTCTCCAGAGCAAACTTCGCAGCCTTCCTTTGCTTGGAAGACAGGAAGCGGCAGGGGCAGATCAAAATAAACGGAGACGGGGCGGGGGCCGTGTGGAATGGAAACTGCTTGGTGCTCTTCCACACTGGCCTGAGCCCAGACTCTCGGCTAGAGGACGGCGGCCTGCCGCTTTCCCCCTCAGAAGGTTCCGTAGACAAGAGTGTTCGCCTGTCTTTTTGGTGGTACGCCAAGTTGGCTGCGTCTTTAAAGCAGCCAGGAATGGCTGTAATAAACATGGGATCCTTTTCTGCCCCACCCCTTTTTGGAGACCGAGGAACAGGGCAGAGAAGATCGAGAATGTGGAAAAGATAAATAGGAGGAACGGGGGCAAGAAGGCCTTTTCTAGCGGGATGGAAATTGGGTGTGGGCAGGATTCACGTCCTCACGCCGCTCTCCCCGTTCTCTTCTGCTTTCTGCCTTTGTGTTATTTGGATTATCCAATTCCCATGTGTCTGGAACGTGTGAGTTCCCAGCTGTTTCTTATCACCGTTTATAGCTCTTTACATGCCAGAGCCGTGTGAAGAGGTTTTAAATCATGGTGTTTGCTGGCATAAATGCCACTGGCGGGAAGAGCAGGCTTGAGGTTAGCGGCTTGCCAGAAACGAGTTCCCCAATCCAAGGACTGTGTCGCTTGAAGCTACTGAGGTCTCACTTGTATGCCTGTTTGCTTTTGAGACATGTGCCTTTCTTACTGTGTATGTGCTTGCACCATGCTCTTGCCAATTCCCAGCATGCTCTTACTGTGTGTGTGCTCGCACCATGCTCTTGGCAATTCCCAGCATGCAAAGGCAATTCCCAGCATGCAAAGGAATGGGAAGACAACGTTGCAGGGGGCAGCAAATGGGCAGCTAGACGGGACAGTAAGATTAGGGACTTTTCCATCCTTTTATGTGTCACCTCTTGTCTGTCCTCTGTCTGATATTCTTAGGGGCAATTTCCTGCTTCTCCTTGGGATGTCTCTCTTTATGTTCTTATGTAGTTGGAGAGCTAGAGACCGACTCTGCCTTTTACTATCTATTATATAGTCCCCTTAATAAACCTTTTGTCTAGTCCTCAATCAGGGAGTGCTGATTCTCGTGCTCTCTGCCAACATTTGGTGCCTTTGAAAAAGAGGTGAGAATCGAAGACCAGCGGATGATCTGCCTCTCTCCCGAACGGCACCCCGGTTCACTGTTAACCGAGGGGACCTACCCTGCACAGATCCCACTGAAAGCGAATGAGGGCCGTGCTGCAGAAAGCGGTTGGCACAAGAGAGCTTTCGGACATATCATGCCCCCATTTTCAGAGATTTGTGCCTCTTGCCCTCAGTGGCACCCAAAGGCTCTGAGGTCAGACTCACACATTTTAAAAAAATGTTAGTTGATGCTCTGGTTGAAACTGTTGGGAAGAACCACACCTGGTGCGTGTGTTTCCCTTGCAAAAGTAGCAGAGCAGCACAGAGGCTGAACACAGGGAAGCTTACCTGGGCACACACTGAGCTTGCTAGAGGAGGAGGGGGGGAGGAGGAGAGTTGGATTTATATCCCCCCTTTCTCTCCTGCAGGAGACTCAAAGGGGCTGACAATCTCCTTGCCCTTCCCCCCTCACAACAAACACCCTGTGAGGTAGGTGGGGCTGAAAGAGCTCCGAAAAGCTGTGATTAGCCCAAGGTCACCCAGCTGGCGTGTGTGGGAGTATACAGGCTAATCTGAATTCCCCAGATAAGCCTCCACAACTCAAGCGACAGAGCTGGGAATCAAACCCGGTTCCTCCAGATCAGAGAGAACTTCAGACACAAAAGAAAGTCAGAGTCGTTTGTGGTTTCTAATCTCATGAAAAGTGTATTTATTAGTGAACTCCATTCTAGATAGAAAGGTGGAGAGATAGGTTCACTATCTAGTCTAATCTAGCTGGATGGAGGCGGATGCGTAGGAGACACATCCTCTCCCTAGGCATGGTGAAAGTAAGATGGAGAGGGTCAGAGAAGAAGGTGGAAGCAAGGGAGGAAGTCCCTAAGAGTATCAGTCTACATCCAAGGGATAGAGTCAGCATGATAGAGTAAAGGTGACAAATTCCTAAGTCCCTATCTAGCCACTAGCTCGCTAGTAAAAAAACCCTCTGTAGGATGAGGCAGGAAACAGCGTAAAGTCCCTTTCTTCCAACAGAAACAAACAACCAACAGCTCTTGGGACATGAAGCAAAGAGGGCAGTTTTGACACTAAGACACAATTTTTGATGGCAGCCCGGTGCTTCTCATACTGTTTCAGCTTCCCTGCCACTCCTAGCAAGGGACCTTTGCGGTCACCTGGCTTGTTCAAATTTAAGCCTTACCTCCTGCCCAAACACAGCCCCTGCAGTCTTTCCACCTTCCTGTCCTGCGAGCAGGGTGAAGATTTGATCCCTGAGCGATGGCAAGCGAGGGCATGGTTTCTGCCAAAGAACCCCCCGCCCCTGTGCCTGCTTCCTGACTCTTTTTGTGTGTGTGGACTTTTCCTCCTCATCTGACTCCTTTCCTCTGCCCGCCGTCCTTCAGCTCAAGGCTTTTCTGAAAGAATGCAAGGTGGCCAACTACTGCAAGACGATGCGTCAGCTTTTGGAGAAGCTGCAGGAGAATTCTGCCTACATCACCAGCAAGCGCCAGAAAGCCAACTTTGGTGTGGCCAATCGGGAGGCTGTGGTGAGTGATCAGGGTGTGGCGGGGAGATGACCACAGATCCTGGTCCTTTTGTGTTTGTTGGAACATATGTAGAGTTGTCTTTGTGGGGTGCCTTGCTTTCAGAGCATCCCCCCAGCCCTATAGAAGAAGAAGAAGAAGGGTTTGGATTTATATCCCCCTTTCTCTCCTGCAGGAGACTCAAAGGGGCTTACAATCTCCTTGCCCTTCCCCCCTCACAACAAACACCCTGTGAGGTAGGTGGGGCTGAGAGAGCTCCGAGAAGCTGTGACTAGCCCAAGGTCACCCAGCTGGTGTGTGTGTGGGAGTGTACAGGCTAATCTGAATTCCCCAGATAAGCCTCCACAGCTCAGGCGGCAGAGCCGAGAATCCAACCCGGTTCCTCCAGATTAAATACACGAGCTCTTAACCTCCTATACCACTGCTGCTCCTATAGACAAACACTTCTCCACCCTTAGTCCTATGAATGTGCCCTTCAGAAGACATGTGGGTGAGAGGGCAAGCTGGTCAAGAGCAGCCCCGTGTTCCTCTCACTCTCAGATTTCCAGTTAGTGCCGGCTACTTAACCGTTCCTCTCTCTGTTGCCTACAGGATCAATGGGAGAAGACAGTCAAAGAAGAAGGGACTCCACTGATGACTTATTATGTACACTGGAAGAAACTGAGGGAGAAGGAGATACAGCTGGAGATCAGCGGCAAAGAGCGGGTAAGAAGAAGAAGAGTTTGGATTTATATTCCCCCTTTCTCTCCCGTAGGAGTCTCAAAGGGGCTTACAATCTCCTTGCCCTTCCCCCCTCACAACAAACACCCTGTGAGGTGGGTGGGGCTGAGAGAGCTCTGAGAAGCTGTGACTAGCCCAAGGTCACCCAGCTGGCGTGTGTGGGAGTGCGCAGGCTAATCTGAATTCCCCAGATGAGCCTCCGCAGCTCAAGCGCAGAGCAGGGAATCAAACCCGGTTCCTCCAGATTAGAATGCACCTGCTCTTAACCACTACGCCACTGTATAAAATTTGGCAGACACAGTACAGGATCTCTGCCTTCTGGAATCAAATTCAGGCATTTTTTTCCAGCTTTCTCTGCCTCTTTGCCACCTGTTAAAGTTATCCCTTTACAATCAAATGGGCTAGATAGAACCACTGCTTTTTCAAAGCTCACGTTCTTAAGAAGGTGAATTCTTCAGCTTTTCTGTGCTTCTGCAGAACCGGAGAATAAATACCTCCAATCGGGCAATGAATTGAGGTGTGGATTTCCTATGTAGGTTTTAAAAGAAATAATCTGTAGGTTTCTTTAAAAGAAGGGAATCTCCCCCTGCCCCCAATATGATACTGAGCATATTCCCCTCCAGTAGCCATAGAAAGGGGAGGGGGAGCTGACCTGCTGTATTAAGCTGTAATTCTGGCACAGATTAGAATTAGGGGGTAGATGGTGTGCGATGTGGACCCCCTGACTCTAACCCTCTCTTCTAATCCGTGGTACTCTGTAGAGCCCTGATCTCTTTAAAGCTAGAACGGTTCTCATGGAGGGACCAGTCAGGGTTAGAGGAAATATTCTTTCTCTGCACCTAATTCATTGCACCTCACTGCAAAGTTTGTTTGAGCTGTGAAGGAGGCAGAATCCTGAACTGAGGAATGATATTAAGGTTAGGGGGAAGGGTGCATGCCCTGAGGATCTCTAAACTACTATCGGGTGGGCGAGGTCAAAGTCCTCCCTCCGGTGTTGTATGACTGACGGCTAGCTGATCACTTGGGTCCCCTAATCCCAGATATCAGCATATTGCCTGTAGCCCTCCTCCCCTAGCCTGAATTTGTTTTTCGTCATCAGGCTTCCTTATGAGGAGAGGCTGCAGCGTTTGGGGCTCTTTAGTTTGGAGAGGAGACGTCTGAGGTGGGGTATGATTGAAGTCTATAAAATTATGCATGGGGTAGAAAATGTTGACAGAGAGAAATTTTTCTCTCTTTCTCACAATACTAGAACCAGGGGGCATTCATTGAAAATGCTGGGGGGAAGAATTAGGACTAATAAAAGGAAACACTTCTTCATGCAACATGTGATTGGTGTTTGGGATATGCTGCCACAGGAGGTGGTGATGGCCTCTCACCTGGATAGCTTTAAAAAGGGCCTGGACAGATTTATGGAGGAGAAGTCGATCTCTGGCTACCAATCTTGATCCTCCTTGATCTGAGATTGCAAATGCCTTAGCAGACCAGGTGCTCGGGAGCAGCAGCAGCAGAAGGCCCTTGCTTTCACATCCTGCCCGTGAGCTCCCAAAGGCACCTGGTGGGCCACTGCGAGTAGCAGAGTGCTGGATTAGATGGACTCTGGTCTGATCCAGCAGGCTAGTTCTTATGTTCTTATGTGTTCATGACTTTTGAGGCTATCATTGTGTTTGTCCTTTGGGGGGTGGGACGGTTAGTGCTGAATTTTGCCAACAATTCTGGGGTGTCATCCAGAGAGCCTGTCTCTTCTGCTCTCTCTTTGACCAAGTCCCCATCTTAACAACTCAAGAGAGCTTTTGAGAAACAGCTGCCCACTATCCAAAATGGCAGCCCATGATGGCTCCGTGGCTATCAGAATGATCCGGTTTGTCTGTTAGTGAAGCAGCAGGCACGGACCGGAGGGAGGGGGCCCCTTCTGTGGGTAACGTCCCTGTTTTTAGACGAGGGCTTGTTATTTTATGGAGGGCTCTGTGTGTGAAAGGATTTAATTATGCCAGGGATTTGGGCAGGCCATTTGGCAAATAGAATGCGCATGGAAAAGATGTAAAGTGATGTGCATTGTGGAAGAAAATCCAACACAGTAATCCCAAACCACTTTTCCTCCTCAACTGCATTCTGAATGGAGGTTAAAGCTTTGGAAGACCCTCCGATTTGCGCATGAAATTGTATAAAGTTCCTACCAGGGGAATGGCCCAGTCTAAGAGTCTGCATCAAAATGTGTTTCTTGCCCTGCTTAGGAGGAATTACTGTTGAATCCTTGGCTGCTGCTGCTGCTTTTTCTAATTTACTAGCCCTCATTGTTACTAAGAAATCTGAAATGTATGTTTTCCTTATATGTCTTCTGGAAAGCCGAGCGTAAAACTTGACAATAATCCTCTTTCATTGTTGTGGGTAGGACTTGCTAGTTATAGAGCAAATATCTAGCTAAAGAATCTGCTGTCTGAGATCTTTTTAACCAGGATATGAACTGGGGCATTCTGTAGTTTTGCTATCTTCTCTCCTCTCTCCCACCCCCCACCGAGCAGGTGGATTCTGATCTGGAGAACCAGGTTTGATTCCCCACTGCTCCACCTGAGTGGCGGAGGCTTATCTGGTGAACCAGATGTGTTTGCGCACTCCTACATTCCTGCTGGGTGACCTTGGGCTAGTTCACAGTTCTTTGGAGCTCTCTCAGCCTCACCTGCCTCACAAGGTGTCTGTTGTGGGGAGAGGAAGGGAAAGGAGATTATAAGCCCCCTTGAGTCTCCTTACAGGAGAGAAAGGTGGGGTATAAATCCAAACTCCTTCTCTTCTCTGAGTGATTATTTTAGTGATCTTTAGTTTCTATGTTTTTTCTGTTTGCTCATAATCAGTAAAAGTTTTGCTGTGTTGAAAGTCTCCCCTCCTTCCCAAGTTTTAAAAATTATTATTAATTACATTTTTTCTTCTGCCTCCTGTTAAGGCTTTGTCCTGTTCATCTGTTCCAAATGATTTCTGTAATCTATGTTTAAAAACGAGATTTGGTTAACTGAAGGCGGCTGAGCTGGCTTTGCAGCTAAGGAGGGGACTTTGATTTGGGTTTTCCTGATCTTGTATATGCTGAGAAATCAGTGCATCAAATGCTACTTTCGTGTGACGGCTGCCACCGGGATTTTGCTTGCTGAAGCTCACCTTTTGATTCATGTCATTCTGTCCTCTCCTTGTTCACTCACAGCTAGAAGACCTCAACCTCCCTGAAATCAAGCGGAAGAAGCCGGGCAGCCAAAAAGAGGATGACAAGAAATCATTCAAGGACCTCTTTGAGATGGACAGTGACTCTGACGAGGAGGCTGGTGGTGGCTTCTCTGTCAAAGGTATGGAGTCTGGCTGAGTGTGCCTAGAGCAGGGGTCTGCAACCTGTGGCTCTCCAGATGTTCATGGACTACAAGGGCTGGTGGGAATTGTAGTCCATGAACATCTGGAGAGCCACAGGTTGCAGACCCCTGGCCTAGAGCAGTGGTGGCGAACCTATGGCACGGGTACCAGAGGTGGCACTCAGAGCCCTCTCTGTGGGCACGCGCAAACAGAGTGCCCTCCCCCCCACACATCTAGGCTGGCCTGGGTCGCTGGGCTCAATTAGTAGCATTAAACCTAAGACCTAGTTTTGGGGAAGCAGTGTAGGTAACCCTGTTAAGTGCTGTTAAACCCCACTGATTTTCATGCGAAGAACTAAAGCGTGATCCTTTACCTGGGAGTAAGCTCGGTTGCTGGCAATGGGGCTTGCTTCTGAGTAAACCCTTCTAGGGTCGTGATTCACCTGTTGGAAGAGTTGCACGGTTGCTTCAAAGCAAAGCCACCGAGTACCATCAAGCTTACTCCTGAGTAACGCACACCTCGGAGCCAACCGGTTGTTTCTAAACTAAAACCTCAGTATTCAGGTTAAATTGCCATGTTGGAACGTTGCGATAAATAAGTGGGTTTTGGGTTGCAATTTGGGCACTCGGTCTCGAAAAGGTTCACTATCACTATCACTGGCCTAGAGTGTGTTAAG
Organism: Sphaerodactylus townsendi; assembly: GCF_021028975.2. NCBI lineage: Eukaryota > Metazoa > Chordata > Lepidosauria > Squamata > Sphaerodactylidae > Sphaerodactylus > Sphaerodactylus townsendi. The sequence goes on from NC_059440.1 coordinate 28,859,837, forward strand.
GGGAAAGGTGCAATTTGTTCATTCGCCACTAGGGGTCTGCAGCTAATTGCCAGATCTGCTGCGAGTTCTCTGTGCTTCCCAGGAAGAGAAGTTACTTTGCAGGGTGCCGGTAACTGTGCTTGCGTGTTCCAGCTGTTTTCATCTCTCGATTGCAAAATAATTTTGCAGAAGAGTAACGTCTATTTTGTTTGTGGTCCCACTTGGTGCTCTGAGTGAATATATTGGAATTTTTAAGATGGAAACCTATTTTGTGAATTGCTTTTGACAGAGAGGTTCATCTTAAACGTAAAAATTTACAGAGAGAGAAAGGGGGGGTATAACCCCCCCTCCTCCTCCTCCTCTTCCTCTCCTTCTCCTTCTCCTTCTTCTTCTTCTTCTCCTTCTTCTTCTTCTTCTTCTTCTCCTTCTCCTTCTTCTCCTTCTCCTTCTCCTTCTCCTCCTTCTCCTTCTTCTCCTTCTCCTTCTCCTTCTTCTTCTTCTTCTTCTTCTTCTCCTTTTCCTCCTCCTCCTCCTTCTCCTTCTCCTTCTCCTTCTTCTCCTTCTCCTTCTCCTTCCTCCTCTTCTACTTCTTCTTCTCCTTCCTCTACTTCTTCTTCTCCTCCTTCTTCTTCTCCTTCTCCTCCTTCTTCGTCTTCTCCTTCTCCTTCTCCTCCTCCTCCTCCTCCTCCTTCTTCTTCTTCTTCTTCTTCTTCTCCTTCTCCTTCTTCTTCTTCTTCTTCTTCTTCTTCTTCTAGCTTGTCCTCCCTTCTCATTATTAGCTTCTCAGCTATCCTTCTTCTTCTCCTTCCTTCCTTCTTCTTCTCAATATATCTTCTTCTTCTTCTTCTTCCTTCTTCTTCTCCTCTTCTTCTTCTTCCTTCTTTCTTCTTCTTCCTTTTTCCTTTTCTTCTCATGCTCCTTCTTCTTGTCATTCTCCTCCTCCCTCCTCCTCCTCCTCCTCCTTCTTCTTCTTCTTCTTCTTCTTCTTATTCTTCTTCTTCTTCTTCTTCTTCTCCCTCCTCCTTCTTCTTCCTTCTTTTCCTTCTCCTCCTCCTCCTCCTCCTCCTCTTCTTCTTCTTCTTCTTCTTCGCCCAGCTGTTTCCAATTTACGTAACCCCATCTGAACCCCTGTTTAATTCCCCACGAACCCAATCCTGCCGCATCTGCACCAAAACGCATAAAACCAAACACTGTTCTTTCTCCATCCCCGCCGTTATTTGATGATGGGAACCGTAGTCCACATCTGAGGGCTACCAATCTGTTTAAACGCCATAACGATAACCGATTAATAGACTGTTGTTCCTGCCGTTCCCGACTGTTAAAACGGACGCCGTTGATTTCGACCTGGATGGTCCACGATTTTATGTTGTCAGTTCCGTAGTTCTTGACGTGACCTCTTGTGCCACATAAACCTCTTTGTGGAAACATGGTGTTTATCGATCGACCTCGTTCTGTTCCCGTTGTTCCTCGAAATTCCGCTGTCGCCCCATGGTCGTGAACGGTGTTCAAGCACCTTTGCGGTTTATCCGATTTGTTTTGATCGAGCCGTTAATCCGAAATCTCCAGGAACCTGTTAATGGTCATAAATCAGCCGGAAAGCCGTCACGTTGAACCGTTCACCGGTCTCCGCCGCTTCATTTGTCAATAACGTTTCGTTCAAAGATCGTATTTGATTTATCTCCCTCGACTCAAATGTTTTATCTAACGTTTGATCCCCACCTGTTCGAACCGATATTTAAAGAGATCCTCAGTCTCCATCTCATCAAGTCCCTTTGATATAACCAAACTTCTTACAATCTCCCTAACACCTCTGGGCCTGAGACCCGGTGAACTGACCAGTCTGTCACCTAACCGTTGAGGTACGTTTAATCTTTGTTCTGCTTTATAATCAAAACCTAAGTTCCTTGCAATCCGCTTTAACCACTCACGCCACCTTTGTTCTTCACTCACCTAATTGAAATTCTGTTGATTTGTTCGCGAGAACCTGACTTAAAAGTACCGGTTCAGAATCTGCAGAATCTGTGCTTCATTGGTGTTCTGGTTCTGTTTGAAGAAAAGAATCTGGCTCCTTGTGATCGCGGTACGAAATATCTTATTGTTTCATTCCACTTCACCCGGGCTTCAGTAAAGAGCAGCTAACGATCCTGGCTTTAACTTCTCGTAGTATGGAGTTTGATCTACTGTTTTATTTATCTGTTCTGACTTTTTCGTAAAAGATTTGCCGATTTTGTGGAAAAGTGTTTGACCTTATAGCCCCAACCTTGAACAACTCTCTAATTTCGTCAATAAAAATACCTTCTTTGGATTCACTGAATGCTTTGAGTGGTTAAGCGGATTCTAATCTGAGAACCGGTTTGATTCTTAATTCTCCAATCTGAGTGGTGGTGAGGTTTATCTGGTGAACTGATGTGTTTCACCTCTACATTCCTGCTTTTGGTGACCTTTGGCTATTTCACAGTTCTTTTCTCGAACTCTCTCAGTCTTCACATGTTCTTTACAGTAATTGAAAATGTAATTAATTCAAGAACTAGCGCTTATGCATTAAAATCCACCCATCGCCGCTCCACTGCCGTTTGAAGTTCAGGAGCTGCCAACTCCTTCTGCAGAGCAAGCACTTTGAAGCCAGTGCAGCGGGACACTATGAAGCAAAAGCAATTCGGCATCTGTGGGAAGGATCCCTGCCGTCACTACCTGAACGAAAAGTGGCCAGAGCATGGCACGGGGGCCATCTTTGTTGACTTGACACGGCTGTGGAAATCACTTCTCAGAGAAGCTCACCACAGCCTGCCTGTGTGAACTGCTGATTGGGAGTACAAATCAGGGGGAAATCACCGTATTCGCGATCACTTGACACAAGAGCATGGTGTAGTGGTTAAGAGCAGGGTGGATTCTAATCTGGAGAACCGGGTTTGATTCCCATCTCCACTCCGAGGGCGGGATCTATCTTGGGGAATCCAGATGTGTTCCCGCGACCTCTACATTCCTGCTGCTGGGTGACTCCACATCACAGTTTGTTCAGAACTGTCTCAGCCCCCTCTGCCTCACAAGGTGTCTGTTGTGGGAAGAGGAAGGAAAGGAGCTTGAAGCCACCTTAAGAACATAAGAACATAAGAACAAGCCAGCTGGATCAGACCAGAGTCCGTCTAGTCCAGCTCTCTGCTACTCGCAGTGGCCCACCAGGTGCCTTTGGGAGCTCACATGCAGGATGTGAAAGCAATGGCCTTCTGCGGCTGTTGCTCCCGATCACCTGGTCTGCTCAGGCATTTGCAATCTCAGATCAAGGAGGATCAGGATTGGTAGCCATAAATCGACTTCTCCATAAATCTGTCCAAGCCCCTTTTAAACCTGTCCAGGTGAGTGGCCATCACCACCTCCTGTGGCAGCATATTCCAAACACCAATCACACGCTATGCGAAGTTAGCGTTTCTATTAGTCCTGTAATTTCTCCCAGCATTTTTTCAATGAATGCCCCATTCAATGAATGCCACCTTGAGTCTCCTTATAGGAGAGAAAGGTAGGATATAAATCCAAACTCTTCTCTTCCTCGTGGAATTCCTTCTTCTGGGAAGTAACGAAGCCCAAACATTGTGCTTTGAGAGATCTGTTGGTATGTGTTTGGAGTGCACAAGCTAATCTGGTTCACTAGATAAGCCTCCACAGCTCAAGTGGCAGAGCGGGGAATCAAACCCGGTTGTCCAGATTAGAGTGCTCTTAACCACTACACCACACTGAGGCAGAGGAGCTGGGGAGGATTCAGAAGAGGAGGAGATTGAGAAAGGTTGTTGGTAGCCGCGAGCCACGGAAGGGCCACCTTGCATAGTGATTCAAAACCACGAGTTAAGACTGGTTGTCCTCAGGCCCCACCACAGTGGGCAATCTCACCCCTCGTTGATGTGGCTTCGTTCCTATTTACGGCTCGGTTTTGGTTTCTTGCCTATGTTCAGATGAGTGGAAAATAAGCTGTTAATAGCTAGGAAATTACCAATTTCCAGTTAATTAGCGGCAGCTCACAGCCCCTCTCCTTTTTTTTAATTAAATATTGCTGTAGTTAAGCACTCATTAGCGTTTTATAGCTCCTATAATCTCCACGGAATAAGTTCGTCTCGAGAGCAGGCTGGCTCCCGATGGTTCACGGTTGCAAACGTGGAACGCCAAGGTCGGTTGGCCTGTGGTTATGAAAGGGTTATGGCAGAGTGCCCATCGCCCTTCACCTCTTTCTCTTGGCTGTGACGGAAAGCAGACCAGAAATCTTGGGATGCTTTCGTTTTATGGGTTTCTCAGAAATTTCTGGTCTTTTTGAACGCGGCGAGCATTTAGCAGGCTCTTCCTCAAGACCCTCTTAGAAAAATTCTAGGAGTTGCTGTATAGTCAAGGCAGAGGTGGGATCCAGGTTCACCAGTTCCCCGAGAGTGGGTTACTAATCACTTGTGTGTGCCGAGAGGGGGTTACTAATTGGGTCTGCTCGAACCTATTGTTTAGGTCCAAAATCATAAAGTCCTGTTGTTTCCTATGTGGCTGGTTAGCGAAGGTAGAAAACGGGATAATTCTCCCTGTTGGGCTGTTTTAGTAACATGTTTTAGTAATATGGTAAAGTTCCTTGTTTAAGGAAAGCATCCTTCTTTGATTTCTAGAAACAAAATTAAGTATTTGAAAGTATTGGCATTTTGGACAGGCAGTCAATTAGAGGAGAAGCTGTTTCTTGCTGGTAGCGATCTATAGGACTTTGCTATAAATGAGTTTAAATTATGGACAGAAAGATACCAGCTGGAAATTAGGAACTTTTTTTTTTTCAGTAAAGAGTTTTTTTTACAGTAACAGAGAAATTATTAATGCCCTGCCCCCGGAATGCCCGGTCACGCCCCCGTCATGCCCGCCTACCCCATTGGCGCTACGCCACTGTTTGAATCCCACCACCATGGGAACCTGTTACTAAATTTTTTGGATCCCACCACTGGTCGAAGGCTATATGGTTGTATAATCGAAGGCTTTCACAGCCGGAATCAGTCGGATGTTGTGGGTCTTCCGGGTTGTATGGCCGTGTTGCAGTAGCCTTTTTTGCAAAACGTCAGGAGAAAACGGTACTGCAACATGGCAATACAACCCGGAAGACCCACAACATCCTAACCAAATTGTTGTAGATACCAAGCTGCCCTGAGCTAGATGGCCCAGGCTAATCTGATCGTGTTAGATCTAGGAAGCAGAGTCCGCCCTGGGGTGGAAACCACCAAGGAAATCCAGGGTGGCTGCGCAGAGGTGATGGCAAACCACCTCTGAAAACCCTACAGGATCACTATAAGTCGGGTGCGGCTCGACAGCATTTTCCTTCCCCACCAGATAGCAAGCCTTGGGAATCGGATTTGACCTGGTTATGTCAATCAATCACTCCAGGCCTACCTATTGTGTCTGTGCTGCTGCACTTCCCTGTGTTTTTGCAGCTCAGGAGTAGACGCTTGATTCTTTTTCAATGAAAAATGCAATTACCCCAAGAACCAGCGCAAGGTGCACAAAATCCACCCACGTGCCCACTGCTGTTTGAAGTTCAGAGCTGCCAACTCCTGCAGAGTGCGTTAACTTTGAAGCCAGTGCAGCGGACACTATGAAGTGTGCTACCCGTACCTGTGGGAAAGGATCCCTGCTGCCTACCACCTGGAACGAAAAGTGGCCAGAGCATGGCACGGGGGCCATCTTTGTTGACTTGACACGGCTGTGGAAATCACTTCTCAGAGAAGCTCACCACAGCCTGCCTGTGTGAACTGCTGATTGGGAGTACAAATCAGGGGGAAATCACCGGTACTCCGCATCACTTGACACAAGAGTGCCAGCGTGGTGTAGTGGTTAAGAGCAGGTGGATTCTAATCTGGAGAACCGGGTTTGATTCCCCACTCCTCCACCTGAGTGGCGGAGGCTCATCTGGGGAACCAGATGTGTTCCCGCACTCCTACATTCCTGCTGGGTGACCTTGGGCTAGTCACAGTTTGTTCAGAACTCTCTCAGCCCCACCTGCCTCACAAGGTGTCTGTTGTGGGGAGAGGAAGGGTAAGGAGCTTGTAAGCCACCTTGAGTCTCCTTACAGGAGTCTCCAAACTCTTCTTTGTGGGTGACAGGACCTCTTAGCACTCACACAGACTTACACATCTCTTGTTTTCTCGGGCTAGGGAAGCTGTGACATCGCTTCAACTTCCTTGCGTCCTGTTGATCAGCAGTAGCGTAGGAGTTTAAGAGCTCGTGTATCTAATCTGGAGGAACCACTCCCACACACGCCAGCTGGGGGACCTTGGGCTAGTCACAGCTTCTCGGAGCTCTCTCAGCCCCACCTACCTCACAGGGTGTTTGTTGTGAGGGGGGAAGGGCAAGGAGATTGTAAGCCCCTGCAGGAGAGAAAGGGGGGATATAAATCCAAACTCCTCCTCCTCCTCCTCCTCCTCCTCCTCCTCCTCCTCCTCCTCTTCTTCTTCTTCTTCTTCTTCTTCTCATACTGTTGAGTGACTTGCCTGTGGGCCTTTTGGGGAGTCAGTAGCAGAGCCGAGCCGGGGACTTAACCCTCACTCCCTCACCCCCGAGTCTCCCCGTTACCTATCGATCCATCTGTCTACCTAACGCAGCAGCTGAACTGACAAGCGGCCGCGGAGAGCGCGGGTAAAAGGAGCCGTGACTCTGCGAGGAGAGAGAGCGAGGGAGAAGGTCAAGGGGTTTGATCGCCTCGGGCCGGAGCTGCGCAGAATTTCCGAGAATGAGGCGATATGGCAAGATGGCCTCCCTCGCCTGCCAGATTTGATCAATGGCCTGTCTGTGGTCGCGGTGGGGAGAGGCGGCAACGGACGCATTCCTCTCATTTACCGGCTGACGGAGCTCCAGGAGGGGAAGGCTGCTGCTGCGGGCGGTTATTAATGGCTCGGGGAGAGGTGGTGGATTGCCTTGTCATGAGGCAATTAAAGCCGGGAAGAGGCGCCATTGGCTGCGCGTGCTCTCCTCGGTCGGCCTGTAATGAGCTTATCTGTCCAAGATTAGGTGACGGAAGCTGCTCTAATGAACTTTAGCGGTTTCTTCTATTTATCCCACAGATAATCATATTACACCAATTTACCACGGGTGGGAGGGGAGACGGACGGACGGCATGCCAGGAGACGCTTTCTCAGTTTGAAAATTACGGAATGAATTTCCCAGGCGCGGACTCGCGATTTGTTATTAGCGGGCACAGCCCATAATGAGCAGCTTCTCGGGAGGGGGATTGGGATGTGTTTCGTTTTCTTGGGTAATTAGCGAGTCACCCCAAATGTCAGATAAGGATGGGGGTGAAGGTGGAGGAGGAGGAAAGGAGAATGGATTTATGTAATCGCCGTAGATGATTATCTCAGATTTCTTCCCTCTGGAATGTTTGCTTCTCCGTTCCTCATAACTGGAGTCCCTATCTCTTGTTCTCTACACGGCGAATTAAAATGGAAAGGTATAATTCAATAGAGGTGTGCGTGTGTGTGTTCTGCTTACAAATGCAGTCACACTCTTGAATGTATAATGTTAGTTTTAGATTTTTGTTGTTTTCTGCTTCGTCCCAGGGTCTGCAGGGAAGTCATTCACTTTGGGTGCTGTGAGTCTTCTCAAGCATGGTCGTGTTCTAGCAGCATTTTCTTGATGCTGGGCCTGCATCTGTGGCTGGCATCTTCAGAGGATCTTCAGAGGATGCCAGCCACAGATGCAGGCGAAACGTCAGGAGAGAATGCTGCTAGAACACGGCCATACAGCCTGGAAACTACACAGCACGCCAGTGATTCCGGCCGTGAAAGCCTTCGACAATACATTCACTCCTTGCTTTTATATCCTGTCCTTCCTCCCGAGAAGCCCCGGCTAACTTCCATGGATGAGGGGATCCCATTTTTTCCCCCTCACAAAAATCCTGTGAGATAGATTAGACTCCGTGTGACTAGACCACACCTCGTGGACCAGACAAGGACATGGACGAACCAAAATCTCCCCTAGTTCAAAGCCGACATTTGAAATACTTTACCACATTGGTGCCCTCTCTGAAGTATCTCTTTAATGTTTTGCTCGCCACGCCTTTCAGAGGCTTACTAAGCCACAGATGATTGGGCATTCAAATGTGAGCCTCTTCATCTAGTACTCAAATAGCTGCACCCCGTACTGAAGGAATGGAATTGGGGCTTGCGGCTTGATTGTTTTCATTAAAGAATGTCCCTGCAAAGGAGCGTGGAGTTTCCCTTTTCGGTTAGGTACAACTAGAAATTGCTACCGCTGCTTGCTCTAAGCAAAATGTTTTCTCAAAGGCAGGGGTGTTTTACAGATGCAGGGAACTGACTGTCAAATCACAAGTGGTGAGAATCTAAGAGCTGTTCAGGATCAGACTAAAGTTCTGCAAAGGCTTACCGCTGTGTGCCTTTGGGAAGCAAGAGACTTCAACTTGTGGCTGCTTAGTCCAAAAGCGAGCAGTGCGCTGTATGAGGAAGCTGGACACAGAGGTCTGGCTCCTGTCTCAACAGAATCCTCTCCAGCTGGGCGAAAGCGAGCTTCTCCATGTGGCAGTGAAGCTATTACAGTAGGCCTGGGTCTTTTGCAAGAATTGGATTGACGCACCACAAAACTGCTGTTCCCTGAAGGGTGGGCATCCTATTCCTTGTTGGCTAGTACAGCTCACATGGCATGAAGCAACTTTTTTGCCTGCTGGGGCTGCAAACATTTCGGGGGGGGGGGGCATTGCCAGTGGGGGGAGGCAGGAGGAATCTCTCACGCTTGCCTCTGCCTATCCACTGCATTTCCAGGAGCAGTTTTGGCCTTCAAGGACCTTTTCAACCACCATTTCCTGCCCCAATTATGTTTTTTTTTTTTAAATGGCTAATATATCCAGCTCCAGACAGCAGGGGTTGCATTGGGGGTAAGACTGGAAAATGCTCTTGGGTCTGAGTTCGAGGGGGGCACTGTCTTTTTTTGAGAGTTTCCAGTGGAAGGTTTGTGTGTTTTTGTTTGTGTATGAGAAAGAGATGCTACAGTGGGGGATAGTATTAGTTTACCCTAAGCAGCACAGGATGTGTCATTGTCTCTGAATGGTGTGAAATTATTGATTCTGCAAGGTGACTGACTCCTGGTGAGACGCCAGAGGACTTTCAAGGCAAGAGGCCAACAGAGGTGGTTTGCCATTGCCTGCCTCGGCATAGCAGCCCTGGATTTCCCGGGTAGTTTGCTATCCAGTTACTAACCGGGGCGGTCCCTGTTTAGCTTTGGAGCTCTGACATGGGCAGGCTGGCCTGGGCCAGCCAGGTCAGGACAGGCGAAATACCTGCATGTTTTCAAAATTCCGTCTGTGTTCATTTGCACAACCAGCCCTCTCTCTCGTGGCCTTTGTTATCGAACAGGGTGAAGGTGGTGTGGTCGGAGTGATTGAAGGCTTTGCGTTATTCCTTCTTGAGGAATTGGTGAACTTCCTGTTTTTAGAGGGCATCCTAAGCAAGCCCCGTCACCCCAAGGCCAGGTCACTGCCCCAAAGAACTTACACTCTCAAATTTTGACACAGGGGAGAGATGGTGAAGTGAGTTGCCAGGGTAACAGGAGATGGATGTGAAGAACTTGAATTTTACCTATGTCAGCTTTGCAGTGGAAGAAGAAGAAAAAGAAGAAGAGGAGGAGGAGGAGGAGGAGTTTGGATTTATATCCCACCTTTCTCTCCTGCAGGAGACTCAAAGGGGCTTACAATCTCCTTGCCCTTCCCCCCTCACAACAAACACCCTGTGAGGTGGGTGGGGCTGAGAGAGCTCCGAGAAGCTGTGACTAGCCCAAGGTCACCCAGCTGGCGTGTGTGGGAGTGTACAGGCTAATCTGAATTCCCCGGATAAGCCTCCACAGCTCAAGCGGCAGAGTGGGGAATCAAACCCGGTTCCTCCAGATTAGATACACGAGCTCTTAACCTCCTACGCCACTGCGTAGGGGGGGAGGGAAGAAAATTTGGGGGTTAGGTCCAAAGATCACTGGAAAAAGAAGGGGGTTCAGGAGAGAGGGGAGGGGGTGGCACCACAAACACAATCTGGACATAAGGGGAAGCCGGGGAAGGCGGCCAGCTTTTAAAGTATGTGGCAACGACGCCAAAAAGAAAAGTCAGGAATATTAATAGCGCAAACCCATCTGGCAACTCGCGTTGGGTGGAATTTTAGAAATGTGTTTTAAAAGGAGGTTTTTTTAAAAAACCGAAAATTTAAATAGATGCCCTTGGACCATTTCCCTGTCTGCACACATTTGTACGCGTGCAGCCGTGCCGTGCACAATCTCTGGCGGTAAAACTACAGAAATTAATCAAGGTGTTGGCTGTGCATTTGCCGGCCCCCAGCTGGGCTCTGCTGGGGCAGCCCGTTCGTGTGAGTTTCTATCTGGAGGCAGCGGCTGCCGCTGATAATCCTTTTCCCGCCAGCAGCGCATGATGAATGGGGGAAGAGTCTGGCATTTTGTTGCAGTGCTCTCCTGCTCTCGCAGAGATAGGCTGTTTGGGGGCCTTGTCAACATTATCTGCTGCGGGAGGCAGCGCTGTCATCCATCTTGCATCCGGCCTGCCTGGAGTAGGGGGGGAGGGAAAGGTGGGGGGGGGGGGAGAAGGAGGCCCCAACATTGCAATCAGAATGAATTTGGGGGAGGGAATTCTTCAGTCTTAGCCCAGGCTAGCCTGATCTTGTGAGATCTCAGAAGCTAAGCAGGGTCGATCCCGGCAAATACTTGGGTGGAAATGCCTCCAAGGAGTACCAGGCAATGGAAGCAGGCAATGGAAAGCCACCATCTCATCCTTTCAAGAAGGATATTGGCAATCAGGAACAGGTCCAGAGGAGGGCGACCAACATGGTAAAAGGTGTGGAATCCATGCCCTACAACAGTGATGGCAAACCTTTTCGAGACAGAGTGCCCAAATTGCAACCCAAAACCCACTTATTTATTGCAAAGTGCCAACCAGGCAATTTAACCTGAATGCTGAGGTTTTCGTTTAGAAAAAAAACCAGTTGGCTCCCTCTTCCTCTGCCCCACTCGCTTGAGCAGGGATCACCCTGCTCTAGCCTCCAGCAAGTCCCGTGCGCACCGCCCTGTGCCTCTCTAGCATCTCTGCCTCCTCTGTGCTCCCCCCCCCCGGGCCACAGCCACCCAGAGCACAGGCACCAGGCCCACCAGCCGAGTCCTCCCTGCTCACCGCAGTGCACGCACGTCATGCTCAGTGGCCCAGGCCAGCCTAGATGTGTGCGGGTGGGTAATTTTCCACCCCCCACATAACGAACTGTGTGCCTGCAGAGAGGGCTCAGAGTACCACCTCTGGCACCCGTGCCATAGGTTCGCCGTCACTGCCCTACCAGGAGAGACTTAGGGAGCTGGGGATGTTTAGTCTGGAGAAGAGAAGGTTAAAGGGTGACATGATAGCCGTGTTTAAGCATTTGAAGGGATGTCATGTTGAAGAGGGAGCAAGCTGGTTTCCTGCTGCTCCAGAGGCTAGGGCAGGGGTCTGCAACCTGTGGCTCTCCAGATGTTTGTGGACTACAACTCCCATCAGCCCTGCCACTTGGCCATGCTGGCAGGGGCTGATGGGAATTGTAGTCCGTGAACATCTGGAGAGCCACAGGTTGCAGACCCCTGGACTAGAACAAGGAGTAATGGATTCAAGGTGCAGGAAAAGAGATTCCACCTAAACATCAGGAAGAACTTCCTGATGGTACAGGCTGTTCGACAGTGAAATACGCTGCCTCGGAGGGTGGTGGAGTCTCCTTCTTTGGAGACTGTTAAACAGAGGCTGGATGGCCATCTGTCGGGAGTGCCTTGCTTGTGTGTTCCTGCATGGCTGGGGGTTGGACTGGATGGCCCCTCTGGTCTCTTCCCACTCTAGAATTCTATGATTCTTCCTCTGCCCGTCTCTGCCCTTGAAAACCCTCCCCTCAGCTGTGACTTGACGGCAAAACCCAAAATTTCCAGTGAATGCAACCAAGTGATTTGTCAGCTAGCAGTCACGTTTCTGTTTTCTTCAAATCTTGCTGTTTGTGTGTGTGGTTCCTCTTAGCATTTCCACTTGTGAATGCAGGCGCCTAAAAAACCCCACCAAGAGCTATTTGCATGTAAAGTCGCAGCTGCCCTGTGGCGACCTTGTAGGGTTTTTAAGACAAGAGGGGTTCAGGGGTGGTTTGCCATTGCTCGCCTCGGCATAGTGATCCTGGATTTCCTTGGTGGTCCGTGTACTAAGCAGGGCCAATGTCAATGGTTTTATGTTGACTTGGCTTCCTTTATTGGTATGACTGGGGCTTTTTTAACTGTTCTTGTCACCTGTCTTCTTTTGTGGTTGTGAACCAACTGTGGAGGCAGAGTACTAATCTGCTAAATCAGCCCCTGGTGGCAGGGGCTGATGGGAATTGTAGTCCATGAACATCTGGAGAGCCACAGGTTGCAGACCCCTGTGCTAAATAAATGGATGAATATTATAAAATGTCCAGGTTTTCAACCTTGAAGTGAATTCAGTATCCTGAACTATACCCTGGCCCTACCGTGTTTCCCCGAATATAAGACAGTGTCTTATATTAATTTTTGCTCCCAAAGATGCGCTATGTCTTATTTTCAGGGGATGTCTTATATTTCTGTATTCTGTTCGTCAGGCATGCTTCCAAACAAAAATTTTGCTACGTCTTACATTTGGGGGATGCCTTATATTTCGCACTTCAGCAAAACCTCTACTACGTCTTATTTTCCGGGGATGTCTTATATTCAGGGAAACAGGGTATTTGACACAGCCCCGAGGCCCTCGTCCTCATGAGTGATTTTTCTGCTATTGTTGCTTTTCTATTATTGCAGAGAAATCAAAGCCCAAGAAATTGGAGGACACCCTAGGCGGCAGCAGTGAGGAAGAGGATGAGGAGGAAGGGCAGTACGAAGTGGAGGATGACAGTGAAGAAGAGGAGGAAGACACGAGTGATTCAGATGGTAAGCAAGAGGAATTTTGGCCCATCTCGGAACGGCTCGCAGGGTGTTTGTACCTGGTATGGGATCAGAAGAGGGAGCGCTTGCTTTCATGTGCTGAGCCACCAGGAGACACCGTGGTGCGTTCCATTTGCGTTTCCCCGCTGCCAGAACGAGAAGATCGTTCATCTGCCCAGGTGTGTTGCAGTCACAGGTGTTGTCAGCTCAGGATCATGGCCCACACACCTCTCCACCGAAAGGCTATTACTGTAGCTGTCAAAACAGCTTTCTAGCGAGTGAACCAATCCACAACGAGGGCTTTATTTTTTCTGGGGATGAGTGCAGTCTAGCTTGGGGACTTTTATACAGCGGTTTTACAGCTGTATTCTGCCACACACACCCCAATCCTTCAAGCTTGTGACTTCCGGTTTTTCCCAGTAGTGCGTAACCTGCCACCTTACCATGACATCAACAGCCTTTGTAAGGCTGTGGGGCAGCCCTTGGAGACAGCAAATGCTGGAACTCTTCTTCCTCTGAGAGGAGGAAGGCGCAGAGATGGTGCCCCCGTCCACTTAGCCTGAGCGGATAACCGGGGTCTGTGGCCAGCTGTCCCTTCTCCGCGGCGCTGGCTGCCAGCTTTCAGGCTGGGTCAGCAAAGGGCCCAGCTGGTGCCGGAAGCGGCCCCAAGGGGTGCTGTTGGTGACGGCAGCCACTTCGTCTTGGCTGGTTACCCAAGCAAAAAAACTCCGCTCAGAGAAGCTTGCTGGCTCATCAGGCACGCTGCCCGTTCCGGCTGTCCTTTCCCATTATCAAGCAGCGCACTCGTCTCTCCCTCTCTGTGAGAGCGGGGGGGGGGGGGCGGTGAAGGCCATAAACCTTGTTCAGAATCACGGAGGGGGGGAGCACCTGTCACCCTCCCCACCTCGCCTTTCTCGACACGATTTCTTCCCTAGCTTTGAGGTGAAAATGAGAGCGGGAAAGAGCAAGCGCCTCGGCCAACCTGCTGACGGATCTGCTGTGGCAGATGGCAGAGGGTTGGCACACGAGCCGCGGTGCCGCTGCCCAGAATAGATGAGCGGCGGAGACGGGATCTGACAACGGCTGCGAAGGCTTGGCGGCGTTTCCTCGCCTGCCCTTGGAGCAATTTGTCTCCGGGGCCGCCGAGGCTGGCAGGGCGAGGGACGGGGACAGAGTTTCCCAGCTGCCTCTGTTTCAACGCCACAGCCCCTGCTCAGCCAGCCTCGTTCCATTTATTTAATTAATTCTTGTTTACCAGCCGGCCCCTTTAGGGCAGCAAACGCTTGTTGCTTCAGTGGGCACCTCAGAGCAGGGCAGGATGAATGCGTCCTCAACAGGGCATTGCGGTAAACAAGAGCAGCGGTAAGCATCGCATCTTGGTGGAGAACGTCACCCTCTGCAGCACTAGCCTTGTCCGCATGACCGATCCGGCCACCCACAGGTTGGACATAAGAGGGGATGCAGAAGGACCACAGTGAATTTAAGGCTGCCGTGAGCTGGCTGTTTGTACCGCAGGGCCCAAGAGAGAGAGAGTTCTGCAGCAGGCTGTTTGGACCTTCTGATGTATTGACATTCCTCAAACAGCCCAACTTAAACGTATTTAACAATGGGAACTTTGTGTTATCGAAGGCTTTCACGGCCGGAATCACTGGGGTGCTGTGTAGTTTCCAGGCTGTATGGCCGTGTTCTAGCAGCATTCTCTCCTGACGTTTCGCCTGCATCTGTGGCTGGCATCCTCTGAAGATCCTCTGAAGATGCCAGCCACAGATGCAGGTGAAACATCAGGAGAGAATGCTGCTAGAACACGGCCATACAGCCCGGAAACCACACAGCACCCAAATAGGAACTTTGATGCACAGAAGCTCATCTCTCAAGCTGCTGCTACCTTCCTAAACCAGCTAAACTGGGAATATTTTAAAGCCTTCGTTGGCATTCTTGATGCAAAAGTCAACCACATGCTTGTGCTCTCCCAACTTCAGTAGATTTTCTGAAGCCAGGCTGTGCATCGTGATCCTTATATTCATATATGGTAACGTCCAGGGTCCCATTCCTAGTTCCAGCCAGGGCTGGAGAATGAAGAAGAGGAGTTTGGATTTATACTCCGCCTTTCTCTCCTGTAAGGAGACTCAAAGGGGCTTACAAGCTCCTTTTGCCTTCCTCTTGTGAGGTAGGTGGGGCTGAGAGAGTTCGGAGAGAACTGTGACCAGCCCAAGGTCCCCCAGCAGAAATGTAGGAGTGCGGAAACACATCTGGTTCACCAGATAAGCCTCTGCCGCTCAGGTGGAGGAGTGAGGAACCAAACCTGGTTCTCCAGATTAGAATCCACCCGCTCTTAACCACTATACTATACTGGCTCTCACCTGCTTAGATATGCTTCCTTTTCAGAAACTGTCTGGTTGTGGCTGCAGAGCAAAAATGACAAGTTAGAAAGAGCTCTGTGTGCGTGTGTGAAATAACTTGGATCCCCCCCCCCCCCCCGGTCTCCCACCCCAATAACATTTCAAATAGCTCTGTGTGCCCCTGAACTGTGGTGTGGGAACACAGGTGTTTGTCTGCTCTCCCGTTATCTGGGATGTCTGCTCTCCCCTGCTATCTGGCAGAGGCAGCATGCCGATAAATTAATTAGCGCTTGTGATTAATTAGCAATGAGCTGCCTCTTTCCCCCCCTTCTTCCTGATAAGGTAGGATTTACACCTCTCTTCCCTCCCTCCCTCCCTCCCTCCCTCTTGCAGGGGCAGGTGAAGGGCCTCCACGACCACCACGCAAGGCTGCCGGGAAACAGCTGTCTCGGGCAGAGTTGCAACAGCTGGCACAGGGACCGGAGGATGTTGTGGAAGACCTGAGCCTCTCTGACGAGGATGCCGACTGACCACCGCGGGGCTGGCGATTCCTGGCGGGGGGTGGGTGGTAGCAGGAGCGGAGCCTGGTGATGTGAGGAGAGGGGAGGGGCCGTGCCGGGGAAGGGAAGAGGCGCTTCCCTTAAGATACCACTTTAGAACGTGAAAAATCTTCTGCAGCCGAGTTTTTAATGCCTCAGGGAGAAGCGCAGTAAAAATTTGTGGTTACAGCGAGGGCAGTAAAGCAGCTCAGCTGAGGACATAAAAGGCCCTCGTTAAAATCTGCCACTTTAACTAATGGGGGGTGGGCGGAGGTGGTGCCCGCTTGCCAAATTCCTGTTTGTGTGTGTGTGTGCGCGGGGGGAGGGTTAATAGCCTCCCCAGCCTGCTGTTTCCCTCCCTCCTGCAGGCTGCAGAACAGTTTGTCCTCCCACCCCCAATCCCGGCAGGGAAGAGGTAGCAGCTGCAGCCCCCTCCTCTCCTGGCCCCCCGCCTGCTGCAGTGCTCCTCTGGTGCCTGATGTGGCCAGAGGTCTGGGCTGCTGGCTCTCCTGCAATGCCCTTTGCCTGGTGCAAATGCCACCCCAGAGCAGGCCGACTCACGCTTGACCGAGCACGGCAGGAAAAAGGGCCCAGCGGGGTTCCAGGCTCGACTTTTTCATGGAAATTTCTCTCCCCTGCAGCGCTGGGAAACCGCCCAATTCTGTTTATTATTGGTGCACGAGGTTCTTTTTGAGCAAGAGAGAGGGGCCACTGGGCCAGAAACCCCCCCCCCCCCGATTCTCTTATTCTCCCCTTTGGCAACACGCTTTGTAGCAGAGGCCATCCGCCTTGTTTGCCAAAAGCTGGGGAGGGGCCCAAGGGGGGGACCCCTCTCAGTTTTCATGCAAACGATCAATCCAAAGGTTTTGCACCCGTGCGCAAAGTCTCCGCTTCTGTGACTGAGCTAGGCTGGCTTATTTTCCCGCCAGCTGCCCACCACGGCAGGCTAAGACGTTCAAAATGAGGCTGTCCTGAGTCAGGCAGTTGTGTAGGTCTTCAGAGACGGGAGGCCAATCACATAACAGCGGTAGAGTTTGCAAGCCATTTGCCCCACGGAATGGTTAGGCTGGTGCGCTGACAAGCCCATTCACAAAGTGAATGATGGGGGTCCAGGAAGCTAGGAATCCCCCCCAGCGAATACTACCAGGAACCATTAGCCTCTGAATTGCATTTTAGCCCCCAGTGTGCTTATTTCTTGTGTGAAGACTGCCCAGTGCAGAATGTGGTATTCCAGGGTACGCCACACTCCCCTCTGTGCCTCTTGCCTGGATGTCTGGCTCTGGCAACTTGAGCAAGACACTCCTAATGGAAATACGGCTATTTCCTCCTCTCCTCTTTTGTTCGTAAGTACACAGCGGGGCAGGCAAGCAACCATTTTATAAATTAAGTGATTTCTCTTTTTTATTATTATTATTTAAATTGATTTGCTGGAAAGCATCGGCCATCGGTGTGACGGATAATTACCATTTACAATATATAAAGAAGCTAAGGTACCACCAAGCTAATTTTCCTTTTTGTTGTTGTTGTTTGCATTTTCAAAAAGAACATAACGTGCAGTGTTTTAAAACGGGGAGGGCCAATAGACAGAGACGGACAAGCATCAATCACATGATTGTTTTCCACCACTGTACAAATCGCAAGGGGCGGCGGCGGCGGCAGGTGACGTGAGCTCCTTGTCCAAAGGGTGTGGGTACCTCTCACCTGGTCGTGGGGCCAGGCAAAATGTGCAACTCCGCCTTCTGCAACAAGCCCCGCCCCCTCAGTATCCACACACATACGCGCACACATTCCCCACGCACACGACAAAGTAAAAATTAAAAGCAAGTCTTCTGTACACGCGCTGTTCAGAGAGCGGAGGTGTCCTTCTCTGTCACGGTCCTCCTCTACCCCGTAATGCTATATTATTATTATTATTATTTCTTCTTCTGCCAAAAACAGTTTGTGCAGGACTCAGGGGAGGAGGGACTCCATCACAGTCGGTCTTTGCAAGGTTTAAGGAGCAAAACCTCCACAATTAGTCTTTTTTTAAAAAAAGAAATTAAAAAAAAATTGCTACCCCACAGAGCTACCTGTGCTGTACCATCCAAACTGAAGTAAACATGGACCAGAACTGGGGTCAGTTTGTTTTGTCTTTGGTATTGTTTTAAAAGTTGTTAGTGATGCATAGACACCCTGAAAGAGGACTTGCGTACAGGTTCCAGCGAGGGACACACGTTGAACACGGCGGAGTTTCCTCGCTGCTGGGGCGGGTGTAGGGGCGACCAGAAGGTTTGGGGGTCTCTCCTCAAGAGTTGGTTTTTTTTAAAAAAAAGGCAAAGAAGGAAAGAGACTTCCTTTTCTTCAAAAGCCATCGGACACTGTGAATTGCTTCCAAGAAATCTTTGGACTGGTTTCCTGTCATCTTTTAAATCCCAAAGTTGAATGCGTTGCTTTAAAAATGCCCCCTTCCAGCTTTTGGGGGGGGGGGGGCAGCGTTCAGTTCCAGTGGTCTGAGGCCCAAGCTGGATGGGTGGAGGGCAGTTAAGACGGCGGCTTCGTGGCGTCGTTGAGGGCAGCCAACAAGGAGGGGTTTCCGTTTTCCTGCTTTGGTGAGATCCGGCTTGCTGGGAGGAGGGAGCCACTGTAAGGAGAGGAGGCCATGCTTCCTGTGGAGGCGGGCCGCAGGTCGGCAGGAGGCAAATCACGGTCTGCGGGGCGCAGGCCTGGAGGCTGCAGCGGGAAGGCCATGGGGAAGCTGGCCATATACAGCACGCGACCCACTCTCTTGGCAACCTGTGGGCAGAAATGGCACATCAAGATGGGATGGGGGAGAGAAGTAGGCATGGGCACTCTGTATCCCGAACAGGATAAGCTACACTGTTTACACTCTCACTGCATTTAAAAAAAGCAAACACCTTTCCCATCCTAGGATCATATGCCCTGGCCAAGCTTATGTTCCATGTGACCGAGAATTTAGGGGAGGGCTCTTGAGACGGGGGCCTCACTCAGTGTCCTGTGGTTGGACTTCGGAGGAACTGGTTGGCCACCCTGCCAGACGGGATGTTGGACTTGATGGACCACTCATTTGACCCAGCAGAACTCTTCTTATATCCTTCTGAGTTTAGATCTGTGTGCGCCAGTGCCCAGATTTTTAAGACAGGGCGGTGAGAAGGGCTTATTTATCACCCCAACCCACTTTTACCTTCACACATTTGTCTTGCTGCCACTCAAGGCCTGGAGCATTGCGCTTTCAGGAGCAGCAGTGGCGTAGGAGGTTAAGAGCTCGTGTATCTAATCTGGAGGAACCAGGTTTGAATCCCAGATCTGCCGCCTGAGCTGTGGAGGCTTATCTGGGGAATTCAGATTAGCCTGTACACTCCCACACATGCCAGCTGGGTGACCTTGGGCTAGTCACAGCTTCTCGGAGCTCTCTCAGCCCCACCCACCTCACAGGGTGTTTGTTGTGAGGGGGGAAGGGCAAGGAGATTGTCAGCCCCTTCGAGTCTCCTGCAGGAGAGAAAGGGGGGATATAAATCCAAACTCTTCTTCTTCTACATCGCAGGGAGCCTGACTCTGCCAGTGCCCCCCCCCATCTTTCCCATGCCCCTCCCCTCCCAAACTGTGTGTCACCAAGCACAATTCTCTCGGCGGCGGCTGGGGGCAGCAGCAATAAAGACGCCTGTCAGAGGCAGGTGGGTGCGTTCTCTCGCCCCTCCGTTTCGGCCTCCCTCAGCCACCAACCATCCACGTTTGTTATATTATGTTAAAACAATAAGGGCAACTTTATTACTTTCCCTGCAGCCCTCACTGTTTACGAGGGGTCTAATAAAAAGGTTCTCTGGGCAATTGTTCCCTGTGGATCAATTCGGTGGGAAATAAAACTGATTCAAGGAAGGGAGGGGGGGCGGAAAGGGCAAGAAATCCAGGAACGGCAACGAGCCAGCCCTGAACTTGCGTTTTTTTGCATGTCTGTGCAGAGAAACAGCAGGAGATGGGGGGGGGTCGGGGGGGGGGGGGAAGCGGATCACGGCAGCAGCAGCAGCGAAGGTTTTTAAGCAACCCATCACCCCACCCCCAAGTTTTTCTAATGGCATAATACTCTGGTTGTTTTGGGTTCAATGAGAGCCCCTGTTTTTTATTAGCTCTTTAACAGGTCCACGCAGGTGAGAGGAGAGGAGGAGGGGAGGGAGGCTCCGGGCGGGTGATTAATCTGAGTCCACGTTTCTGATTACTGGGGGGGGGGGGGGCAGCCGTGGGGAGGAGGCAGAGAGCGGCAGCTGCGCAGAGGGCAGAGGGCTCCTGTTAAATGGTTGCCGCCGCAAATGAGGCACGGTTGGGAAAAGATGGGAAACACGAAGGGGAGGAAGAAAGGAAGGCGGGGGGGGGGGGGGGGCCAAGGCCACAGTGCCTGGGGGCTCGCAGCGCCTGAAGGGGACCGCGGGGAGAACCTCATTTGTCAATGTTGGCAGGAGGGCTGCTCAGAACTCCCCCCCTCCCCCCAAGAGAAAATCCTGTTTGGTTGGTGCGGGCACTCGCAAGTTTGCAGGAACTATAATTGGTCTGGAGTTTGGGATGGGGGGGGGGGGGGGGGTGAGGAATGGATCTGGGAGATCAAGTCCTGTGTTAAGGGTGTGTGTGTGTAGATTTGGGCATGGCCCTCCCAGAGGACTCAGCATAGATCCCCATTGCTAACAAGGGAGAGCTGGGTGCTCCACAAGCACTGGCCAGTTCTGCAAGGGCAGCGGAAGGAAGTGGGCTGCATTTTCAAATCCTACCCTCCCACCCAAGCATCATCCCTTTCCTGAGCTGTTAGCCTTCAACTTGCTGGAAAGGGTGTATATTTGATTGTCGCCTTTGAACTTGCCTTCCTCCCTGTCAGGGGGATGCTATCTAGGCGATTGCTATCTAGGTCTTACCTGTGACCTTATCTTCAATGCTGGCCCCAGCTTCAGCCCCATGTTGTTCAGTAAGTGCTCTTCGGTCAAGAGGGGCAACGTCTCCCCGTCTATGGCCTGTTCTCGGAAGACCTGGGCGGGGAAAGAAGATGCTCAGCTATGACCGGATGCAGAGGAGTGTAGATGTAACCAGCTGAGCTTAAAGGGGATTTTCTCACAAGCCTTTGCTAACTCAGACACACACTTGAGACACCTGAGCAGCTTAAGACGGAGTCAGGCTGCAGGACCACCTAGCTCCGCATGGGCTCTTCTGGATCTCGGGCAGAGAAACCTCTGTCCCGTCGCTTATCACTTGAAATTCTCTAAGCGACAATGCCAAGCGTCAACCCGCGGTCTTTCTGCAAGCAAAGCAGGAACTGTGGTTTGTTTCATAAGATCACATTTCAAGGGGAGGGCCGCTCTGCCTCACATGCACCCTACTCTGCCACAGCAGCGGCGGCAGCCGCAGTGCACTGCCGAAGAGCCAAGGGACTCTTACGCGCCATCTTGCTTGTTGGCAAGAGTGAATATGAATGGCTTGAGTTCTTTGTGCACATCAGGTCTGCGGCAGAGTGCTTTGGATGACAGACGGCCCTGGCCGTTCTGTGTGTGGTCAGGAGTCCAGTCTGTGTTAGTGCTCAAGCCTCTGTGTGTAAAAGGAGGGATTAATGACCAGACAGGACACAGGGCAGATCTCCGTGTGCCTGCTAGTCCTGTTGAGACAACACCAAGTACAATAGCAGGCAGGCATGAGGGAATAAAACAGGGATCAGGATACGCCAGAGGTGGGATCCAGCAGGTTCTCACAGGTTCCCGAGAGTAGGTTACTAATTATTTGTGTGTGCCGAGAGGGGGTTACTACGGTGATTTTGCTAATGCATTCTTTTGCCTTAGTTACGCCCCTCCTCTCAGCAGTAGCGTGCAGAACTTGAAGCAGTCTAGCAGGAGGTGCACCGGGGTGCGTGGCAGCCTGCACCTGCGTGCATTTGTTTCCCGTCCAAGGACCGGCGCAGTGGCTGCGTCCTTGCCGCAGCCCCGCCCAGGAATGCCCTCCTGCCCTGGGAATGCCAGGCCACTCCCCCGTCGTGCCCTCTCACCAGCCCCACTGGCGCTACGCCACAGTTTGAATCCCACCACCATGGGAACCTGTTACTAACATTTTTGGATCCCGCCACTGAGGATACCACTTTTAAACATACCCTTGAGTGTCAAACAACACTGCGTGTAGAAAATTAAAAGTGTGTGGGAGGCCTGCTGTGCTAGATTTCTCCTTGTGGGAAATTTTTTTTTTAAAGGGATAATTTTAAAACTGCAGCTCTCTAACGTACTGCAAGCACTTCCTGCTGCAGAACAACACAGAAGTGTGCTGTTGCCAACTTTGCTTTTCGAAACAAAAGCGCCTCCTTCCCTCCCCCCCCCTTCTTTCTTCCTCTTCTCCATTTTATCTCCTTTTTATGGCCAGGCCTTTTCAGCCAGGCCAGGCTTCAGGTCAGCTGTTCTTCCTGCTCCGTGAGCCAGCCGACCTCAATAGGGGAGATTTCTTCCCTTCCAGGAAACAGAAAGTTCCCACCTTCCCTCAGCCTCCCCCCCCCCCCCAAGCCCTCGCCAAGCTGCGGGGGATGCAACGTGCCACGGAGGCGCAGATGGAGAGTCCCCGGGGCGAGAGCAGGGGGTGCGTTCTGTTTCCCGGTTTCACACTGGGAGACTTTTTAAAAATCCCAAATGCAAAAGCTCTGGCAGCAGATTTCTTTTCCTTTCTTTCTTTCTTTCTTTTTTTTGCTGGCAGGAGCGGAGGTCAGCTCTGTGCCAGACCTCCCCGGCAGCTGCGGTTTTTGGAGGAGAGCAGGCAGACAGACAGCTCTGCAGCCCTGGGTCTCCCCAGCGGCTGGCTTTCTCACACAGTAAAAACCTGTTAAAACACGGAGCTGCTCAAAAACACTGAAAACGCCTTGAACTCCCTCTGCGCCTGATGGCTCCCCCCCC
>NC_059440.1:28882602-28906284 GCF_021028975.2 Sphaerodactylus townsendi
CAGCATCTGAGAACTAAAATCAACCCCCCTCGGGGAACCCCTAAAGGTCCCCCCCTAAATGGGCCACATAATAAACAGAGAACAAAGGGAGGAGGGGAGGGGACCGGGGGCACCCTCTGCAGCTGACACCCCCGCAAAAAAGCCCGGCAGAACAGCTCAGTCTTACAGGCCCTGCGGAACTCACCAAGGTCCCACAGGGCCCGGACAGATGGAGGGAGGCTGTTCCACCAGGTGGCCCTGGCCCTAGCGGAGGCCAGCCACATCATAGAGGGGCCAGGGACAACCAGCAAATTGGCCTCTGCTGAACGCAGAGACCGAGCTGGGACATGCAGGGTAAGACGGTCCCAAAGGTACGAAGGTCCCAAGCCACGTAAAGCCTTAAAGGTTAGCAACAACACCTTGAAGATGACTCGGAACTCAATTGGGAGCCAATGCAGGCTACGCAACACAGGTAAAATATGGTCTCGAAAGGTACCTCCTGTGAGCAGACGAGCTGCCGCATTTTGGACCAGTTTCAATTTCCGAATCAGGCGCAAGGGAAGGCCCACATAGAGCGAGTTACAATAGTCTAACCTGGAGGTGACAGTTGCAAGGATCACAGTTGCATGGATTTTGAGTCGGAACAGCCAGAATGAGAAACCATTGCTGCGAATCTTCGGTTGTCTCTACCGCCTGGTCTACAGTGATGCCTACTGCTCCACCAGGAAGGAGTCGGAAACAGAAGAGAAATGGCCAAGGAACATGTACAGAGCTGTAGACCCATCTGAAGTGGCCATCCGTAAAGCAACTTCCTCTTGGATTGTCCCCAGCACCTAGTGTTTTCCAAGGTCAGGTTCCCACGGCCGAGCCACGGCATCCCCATTCTTCACTTAGACGTGGTCGGGGTGCTTTGAAGAACAAGCCATTGGCTTCACCACAAGGCCAACTTCCAGCAGACAGCTGTGCCTTAGGCCAACAGTTGCTCCGCTCTGCGGCTCGAGCCTGGCTCCATGGCTTAGTTAAAACATGTTATTAGAAATCGAGAGCAAAGACAGCTACTGTAGAAGTTCTCCTTCCAACCCACATGCATTTTTTTTAAACTGCAAGAATTGCCTGCTGGATCAGGCCAAGGGTGCTGTCAAAATCCTGCCTCTCTTTTTCCAGCAGACGCCTTGGGAAGCTCATAGTCAGGGGAGAAAGACCTCCAAGGCCTTTTCATGTCCTCCTCGTGCCCCAAATCTTTGGCATCCAAAGAAATACTCTCTCTAAAAGAGAGCTAGCGTGGTGTAGCTGTTAGAGTATCAGATGAAGAAGAAGAAGAAGAGGAAGAGGAAGAGGAGGAGGAGTTTGGATTTATATCCCCCCTTTCTCTCCTGCAGGAGACTCAAAGGGGCTTACAAACTCCTTGCCCTTCCCCCCTCAC
This sequence comes from Sphaerodactylus townsendi, assembly GCF_021028975.2. Lineage (NCBI taxonomy): Eukaryota > Metazoa > Chordata > Lepidosauria > Squamata > Sphaerodactylidae > Sphaerodactylus > Sphaerodactylus townsendi. The sequence continues at coordinate 28,884,005 of NC_059440.1, forward strand.
AACAAACACCCTGTGAGGTAGGTGGGGCTGAGAGAGCTCCGAGAAGCTGTGACTAGCCCAAGGTCACCCAGCTGGCATGTGTGGGAATGTACAGGCTAATCTGAATTCCCCAGATAAGCCTGCACAGCTCAGGCGGCAGAGCGGGGAATCAAACCCGGTTCCTTCAGATTAGATACATGAGCTCTTAACCTCCTACGCCACTGCTGCGTAGTGCATAGATTAGGATCACAAACCCCCACTGCGTAGTGCGTAGATTAGGATCACAAGTTCAAATCCCCACTGTGCCGTGGAAGTTTGCCAGGTGACTCTGGGCCAGTCACACATTCTCAGCCTATCCTACCTCACAGGGTGGTTGTTGTGAGAATAAGATGGAAGAGTAGGGAAGGATGCCAGCCACCTCAGGTCCACATTAGGGAGAAAAGCGGAGTATAAATAATAAGCACGGAGCTTCCATTCTTTGCTATCATGGTTCATAGAGCTGTCTACCTCCTATGAAGATTTATGGCATGCTGCAGTACTGCAGTCTTAGCTCTGCTCACAACCTGAGTTCGATCCCAACAGAAGTCGAGTTCAATCCCAACAGAAGTCAAGTTCAGGTAGCCGGCTCAAGGTAGATTCAGCCTTCCATTCCTCTGAGATTGGTAAAATTAAAACCCAGCTTGCTGAGGCTAAAGTGTGGGTAAGGCATAACAAACCACTATGTAAACAAAGTCTGCCTAGTAAACATCATGTTGTGATGTTACCCTGTTGGTCAGGGGATGATCTTTACTTTTAAACCTTCAGAAAAACTGTCTTCCTGCAAACCACAAAATCCATCTAGTCCCAAGCACGGAGGTTATGGTAACAGGCTGGGATATGAAAGTTCATCGAGCAACTGAAAACGGGCAAGTGAAGTTGCAAACAGGATAGCTGCAATGTAAGAGGTAATTCAAAACATTCTCAGACTGCATAATTTTGTATAACGGTTGCATGCATCAATTTCTATGGAACAACTTTTTAAATGGGAAGGGCTCGGGGTGGCAGGCTGACCGTGGACAACAGAGGGCGCTAAAGTGTTTTCAAATTGAGATTGGTCAGTCTGGGAATGGAAAAGACAGGCCAGGATTCTGTCCGGCTCCTTTGCGAAAAGGTGCAGGAGGATTTCGAACTTCTCATCCTTTCTGTTTTCATTCTGGGTTGCCACTCCAGTTTGGCTTCTCATATGGGTGGAATCAAAGCCCCCCCCCCCCCCCCACACACACTTTTTAAAATCACGCCATCTTGTTTTGTTACACAAACTATACTATGAAATTATGTACAAGACAGAATCAATGTTTGGCCATCATTTTAATCATGTCGGTTTTTAAAGTTTAACGGATATATTAATACCCACCCCTCCCCAAACCCTTGCTTCCTCCGGCTCTGCCCTCCCCCCCAAATTCTGCAGGAATTTCCCAAACTGGAGGTGGCAACCGGAGGACACATTGAGAATACAAAATAGAACTTCTTGGTGAATAAGGCTTCGGTGGATGATGCATCTCCTTCTTCCAGCGTTTAAGAACCTGTTCAGGCTCTCTCCTCTGTTTATTTGATTCTCGCACAGAGCCAAGTCCTGGACGACTTTTTTCTGTTGGCCGGGCACGACAAGTTACGTCTCCCCGGCTGTTGCTTTTAAACCACTCTAAATATTTACTCTTTGTTTAGGCTGGGAAGGGCGACAATCTCGTCGGAAAGATTCAAGGTTCGTCGAGCGTGCCTGGCTAAAGTTGCAGCTCTCTGAACACCAGTTTGGCCTTTGCCAGGCACAGGAGTGGGTTGCTATAACCAGTGTGGGATACTGGTTAGACTGATAGGCTAGGCCTAAGGAGACTGGTGTTAGCGAGGGTGCCATCAGACAGTCCAGTGTCAAGGCTGGTGGCAAACAAAGACATGGTCAGGGGGTCTAGAGTCAAGGCACGGGCAAGAGGTCAGGCAGGCAGGCTGAGAGCTGGAGTGAAGTGATGTCACTGTGTGGCGTGATGCTCTAGGAAAGTGGTTCTCAACCTTCCTAATGCCGCAACCCTTTAATACAGCTCCTCATGTTATGGTGACCCCCAACCCTAACATTTATCCATTTTACAGATGGAGAACACTGATGCAGAGAGTCTTAGGCGACCCCTGTGAAAGGGTCGTTCGACCCCCAAAGGGATCGCGACTCACAGGTTGAGAACCACTGCTCTAGGAGCTCTCCAAAACTCTATAGTAAAAACCATAGAGATCATGGAAATCTCTAGAGCGTCTTCCAGGCTCCTGATCAGATGTGACGTGGTGGAACTGTGTGGCACCATGCCCCCGCACTGTCCCCCTACCACTGCTTTGAATACAAGCAGCAGGTCGGGGATGGGATACTGGCAGGGAATCCCCCATTTCCATCAGGCATTTGGCACCCGGGAGGGGGAAGAGAGAGACATGTTACAGAGCATGATGGGAAATCCCAAATTCCGCAGTTTCTGGAGGCTAGGAGGAGTTGCAACTGTGCTGGGTGCAAAACAAATGTCCCAAAGCGGCTGTTGGAACAGAGACACCAAAAAATGGCGACTCTTGTGCCAAAAAAGTCAGGACCATCCGCCGTTCATTAGATCTCTCCCCAGCACTACTCAGAACAGCCTCAGCCGACAGTCTCTGCACTTCTGAAGGCTCGGCACCATCTGCTGTTTACAGTTTTCGTTGGATCTGCCACGAGTCCCCCTCCGCTGCTTCCAGAGCCAAGATGGTGTTTGTGCTGCCGCTAAAAGGCACGTTAGACAAAACAGAAATATGTCAGCAGCTCTCCCAAAAAGAATTCTCTGGCCTGTGAAAATGGCAGACTGGGTAATGTTTTATAGGGCTGTCTCCGTATTCAGGTGCCCATATTCATGGACAAGCGCAAGCATCAGAGACAAGATGTCCACCTTAACTCAGTGTTCAGTGAGATAATTTTACTCCTACAAACCCTGGGCAGGGTTTTCTTCCAGGAAACCAACCTCTCTCATCTCAGGGTCAGCCATTTTCTTCCCGGAAACCAACCTCTCTCATCTGGAGATCAGTTAATTCTAATGGCTCTCCAGACCCTGCCTGGAGATTGGCATCCTTCAGTGCATGTGTTAAGCGCTCTCAGCGTGGTGTAGTGGTTAAGAGCTGGTGGATTCTAATCTGGAGAACCGGGTTTGATTCCCCACTCCTCCACCTGAGGGTCAGGGGCTTATCTGGTGAACCAGATGTGTTTCCATTCTCCGACATTCCGGAAGGGTGACCTTGGGCAAGTCACAGTTCTCTCAGAAGTCTCTCAGCCCCACCTACCTCACAAGATGTCTGTTGCGGAGAGAGGAAGGGAAAGGAGCTTGCAAGCCACCTTGAGTCTTCTTACAGGACAGAAAGGTGGGATATAAATCCAAACTCTTCTTCTTCTCCTTCAAGGTGCGTCCAACCTATGGTGACCCTATGAATCAATGTCTTCCAAAATGTCCTATCGTTAACAGTCTTGCAGACTGAGATAGTCAATCCATCTCATGTTGGGGCTTGCTCTTTTCCTGCTGCCTTCAACTTTTCTTAGCATTATTGTCTTTTCCAAGTGGAAATGGCCTCAGCGGGAAAGATCCACACTATATTGGTCCCATCCGATGCAATTAACTGCTTTCCACAGTCCCAAGCAACGTGGGGCGAAGGATTTCTGTGAGTTTGGGGGTGCACACTTCTGTCTTCTTTCAGTCAAATTTCTGAGTGGGATCAGCAAACCCACACTTTGTATTGTCGAAGGCTTTCACGGCCGGAATCACTTGGGTGCTGTGTGGTTTCCGGGCTGTATGGCCGTGTTCTAGCAGCATTCTCTCCTGATGTTTCGCCTGCATCTGTGGCTGGCATCTTCAGAGGATCTGAAGATCTGAAGATTCAGATCCTCTGAAGATGCCAGCCACAGACGCAGGCGAAACGTCAGGAGAGAATGCTGCTAGAACACAGCCATACAGCCCGGAAACCACACAGCACCCAAACCCACACTTGTTCTGAGCTGGAAGAATATTGACTCCATTCACGCGGGGAAACTTTCCATTGAAAAAGGGAGGGGAAAAGGGCAATATTTGATCGGCTTAATACGTCTTTGTCATTCTTTCTGTTTGATGTCTAAGAAGAAAGAGCAATTTTTAAAAAAAATTACCTCAGCCCTTACTGTTTACTTTAGAAACAACAGAACAAGTATTTGGCTCCGGGTCACGTTCTGCCGGGGCTTTTAAAGAGTAATTAGAGCTTCTTCCATGGCTAATTAAGCTCTCCGGTGAACGAAAACAAATTTCCTGGAATGATCTTTGGCTGGTTCGGGATTTGCGCAAAGCGTGGCTCTTTGTGCATCTTTCGTTGCTGTTCCCGGAGGGGCCTGGCTGTCGTCTTGCTGCTGGACGGGGTGGTGGGAAACTGGCCACACTTCGGAGCATAGTTACTCCCCCACCCATTGGCCGTTTACTCATTACTTTCCCCACGGTTGAGAAGCAGTCGATTCTCAAACTTTGCTTCGCAGTGGCGTTTTTCTGTTTGCACGGTCCTTTTCTTCACCACATTTTCTTGGTTTCCATTGTCATGGCTATCCTCCCCTGAACTGTCCCTATCCAGGCCGATCCACCATTTTTTTCTTGCTATACACATAGGGAGATTGCCGTCTTTGGGGGTTGGTTGGTTGATTGATAATTTGCTGAGCGTGGGAGTAAAAAATCCAAACTTTCCATTTTATTTTTGCTACCCCGATCTCGTCAGGTCTTAGAAGCTGAAGTTGTGTGTGTGTGTGTGTGCGTGTGTGCGCGCGCGCGCGTGTGTGTAGGGGGGTTGATGTGGGACAGGTAGTGGCGGCAGTGTGAATGCAGTGTGATTGCTCTTTCATTCCATATAAAACATCCCCCCCGCGCACCTTGTCAATTCACTGGGTTCTCCACACCATTGATGGACAGCACTGAAAATAATATTTCAAAAAGGAATCCAACAGGGGAATCTGTAGGGACCTCCCAACATGGAGGAGGCATGGGAGGGAATTGACTGGTGGCATAGAAGGAACTGCTGTGCTGTGGGTGGGGAAAGGCAAGGAGAAGGGAGAAAAAACCAAGGGAATCTAAACTCATAGAAATCTGCTTCGCTTTCCCTGCAAAGAGAGGGGGGAAAGTCATGTTTACAGAGCATTCGGAAACGCGGGGCCATAGACCAGGCTGGAGTTGAGTTCCCCTCCCCTCAAATTTTGCCTGCTTATTATTTTAATTGCAAACAGGCTTTCAATTTGGCTGTTTTAGCCCCTGCCCTGGAGGTCAAAGGTGAAAGGTCAGGTGGGTGCAACCATTTATATGATAACTTTGAGCAATATGAGCCAATCGGGGGGGGGGGGGAGCTGGTTTGGCTGAGTAGAGCTTCAGCTTGTTCCCTTATTGCCCCCGCCTTGCCCCCAGCAATCCTGGTCAACCAGGCAGACCAGGAAGCGGAAAAACTCACAACCAGTGATGTCATATCATGTTTTTTTTAGCACTAGACATTACAGGGGGACAGAGAGACTGAGACGCAACGCAGGGATGTTTTCGGCAGCAAACACGCCATCTCTGTGCGCTTCCTGTTCCAGAGTCAGAGGTCATGATTTACACTCTCTCCATTTACAGATTACTAAGAACTGAAGCACTGTCTCGTTGCAGTACAAATAAACCCAAGTGTCTACGACCACGACTCGCCGCCCAGAACCTGTTGCAAACTTTCTATTGAGCTGCCTCCCGTCGACGGCTGTCTAGTTTCACCAACCGCTTGAAGCAAATTGTCAAATTCACCCCAACAGGGAATTTTATTAATGGTTTATTATTTTATGCTATAGCTTTGAATGGGTCTACATAACACCTACGTTGTATATATTAATTCCAACTGTGCCAATAAAGGTTTCTGTATCTACAGGTTCTCACTGCTCAGTACGATCTCCACCAAGGTGCCGTTGAAACTCCTGGCCATATGCTAGGCATCCGGGCACAGCATAATTTCACCCTCGTTTTGGAAAAAAGCGATTCCAGAAGGGGCGGGCTTTTGAACTTTTTGGCAAAGAGCATTTTTCCCAAGGAACCATGGCTGCCCCCCCCCCCCCAACTAAAAGCCAATATAGGGCTAGCAGACAACTAACCCTGGAATATTAGACTTCTTGTGTACAGTTCTGGGCACCGCAATTCAAGAAGGATATTGACAAGCTGGAACGGGTCCAGAGGAGGGCAAACAAAACGGTAAAAGGTCTGGAGTCCAGGCCTTACAAAAAGAGGCTTAAGGAGATGGGGATGTTTAGTTTGGGGAAGAGACAGTTAAGAGGTGACATGGTAGCCATGTTTAGATATTTGAAGGGATGTCATGTTGGTGAGGCTTTCTGCTGCTCCAGAGACTAGGACCAGGAGTCATGGGTTCAAGGTGAAGGAAAAGAGATTCCACCTAAACATCAGGAAAAACTGACAGTAAGGGCTGTTCGACAGTGGAATGCACTACCTCAGAGAGTGGTGGAGTCTCCTTCTCTGGAGGTTTTGAAAGAGAGGCTGGATGGCCTCCTGTCAGGAGTGCTTTGATGGTGTGTTCCTGCATTGCAGGGGGTTGGACTTGATGGCCCTCGGGGTCTCTTCCAACTCTATGATTCTATGAACCCCTCAAGTCAAGGCTGGTACAAACTGCCACAGCTGTAGGGATTCAGCCAACCTCAATGTGATCTCGCCCCTCCACCTCCGGCTTTGATGCTTGTTGCCTTAGTAACTCGCCAAGGAGGACCTGGGTGCTTTCAAATTGCAGGCCAATTTCTCTCTGTTGTGTTGCAGAAGGGCGGGAGGACCTGACAGTGAAGGACAGACATTGCACTGTGCCCAGCAGACAAACAACCACAGCTGAAGCTTTGGGCCAACCTCCTCTGACCTTCCCGAACTGTCTAATTTATAAACTCTGTTCTAGTACATTCCAGGATCTCCCATTCACCCAACACTGTCCTGGTTTCCCGGTTGCAATGCAGAAGCATTTCCCAATAAAATGGACCGTTCCGCTTCTTCAGACAATGAAAAAGAACAGGTCACGCAGCAGAGGATGCCGATTGTTCATTTGTTATCACCTCCTCCGCTTTGCCACTCCTGCTTTCGGGAAGGATGATTTCTAATTCATTATCCGAATTTAAGATTGCCAGTTCTGGATTCGGAAATACTGAGAGATTGTGGGGGGGGAGGAGCCTGAAGGGGTGGGGCTTGGGGAGGGGAGGGGCTTCAACGGGGTACAATACCACGAGGCCAGCCTTCCAAAACGGTCATTTTCTCTAAGTCAGGGGTCTGCAACCTGTGGCTCTCCAGATGTTCATGGAATACAGTTCCCTGGCAGGGGCTGATGGGAATTGTAGTCCATGAACATCTGGAGAGCCGCAGGTTGCAGACCCCTGTAAGTGAACTGATTTCTGTTGCCCAGGGATCAGTTGCAATCCCAGCTTCCACTCAGAGATTGGCAACCCTACCCTGTAGCTCAGTGGTAAAACACGCACCTTGCATGCCAAGGTTCCAAGTTCGATCCCTGCTATTTATGATGGTTGGGTTTTTTTCTTTTAAAAAATTATTGAGTTGTATTCACTTTATGAGATGCTTCAAGCAGATCTCTGACGATGCAGCAATATGTGTTTTCCAAATAAATTTCCAAGAACTGGATCTCAGCAGGGCTGGAAAAGACCTCAGGCCGGGACCTGATTCCAACCAGAACAGACAGTGGTTGGGCTAGACCAAAATGTCTGACTCCATCTAAGGCAGAGTCTTGCAGATCAATGCCATCTGGGGATCAGGTGTCTTGTTGGTGGGTAGGCTGCCGAGACGCAGACAAAAACAGAAACCGGACTCCTCTTTCCTTAAGCCAGCCGTTGAACGCGAGCTCCGAGCCCTCCAGCCCCGCAAGCATCTTCTCTCCGCGATCCGTCTCTTGCACACAAAAATGGCTAAGCCTGTGTTGATCTTTCTTAGCTGTCTTAGAGAGCTCATTAGGAGAGACCCTGGAGCTGCCAAGAATAATGGAACAACAGGAAGTTGTAAGTCTGTTCGCAGAAGGGTATGCCACGCGGTTGGGTCCGGGGGAGGTTAAGGGGTAGGGAAACAGAGGAGCTTTGCGGCTGGGGAAGAGGCTGAAAGCATCCTTGTTTGGGTAGGTCAACAAGGGGAGTTGGATTACCTCTGTCAGCCTCCCTCGGAGAACTCTGGGCGGGGGGGGGTCTTCATCTTTGAATGCAACCTTACTAGTAGCTGCGGCTGCCAGCTTGGCTGGATCAACGTGTCGCCAGGTGATGTCCCGAGTCTCGCCACACAGTCGGCTGGAAAGAGCTCCCTGAGCGTACGTGTGGGCCTTCGCACGTGTAGGCCCTGTGGAGTTCGCCCACCAAGAACAGGACAAACAGGCTGTCATCGTCTCCAGGCAGGGCTCTGACGGAGCCCCACCAGTCAGAGGTCCGTTGGGGAAAATGGGAAGTTTGGTCTAGTGGGAAAGTTTGTCCCAAGTGCATGCCATCTATTCATGCTCCCGCCGCAACACTGGCACAGGCCAGAAGACCAACAAAGAGCCCTCTGCGAATCCTGGTGTATATTTAGCCCTATGATGGTCCTGGGAGAGCGATGAGGTGTGTGTGTGTGTGGGGGGGAGACAATGGGGCAGGTTGGTGGGTCTTGGTTGGAATATGGCACCTGGGCTCAACAAAGGTGTAAGGGGGGATGGCACCTGGAGCAACACCTGCTCCGGCCGCCACCCCCTTGCACCACCCCCGTCCCCCCCACATCCCTCAGCCCTGCCCCTCCAGGCTGATCCTGCTCTTATCGTCCCCCACCCCTCGATCGCCCCCATGCCTCCCGCATCCCACTTACCTTAGCCTGGCTGGGCCACCTTTGGGCACCCCTCGGCCCCACCCTGCCAGGCTGCTACTTCGGCCAGCAGAGGCTCCGCTGGCTGAAGGAGCAGCCTGGCAGGGCGGGCCCAAGGGGAGGTGTGGGGGGGGGGGCGATTCTCCAGCTGGTGCGTGCCCAGGGGCATGTGACCCCAGATGTCCCCATGAGCGCTCCGGCTCTGGGGCTCAGATACCTTCCTGCTTGTGCTGATAGGCTCCTGCTCTGGTCACATGACAGGTGTAACCGCTTCATACTGAATGGGATTGTTCATCCATCAAGAGCCAACATGGTATAGTGGTTAAGAGCGGTGGACTCTAATCTGGAGAACCGGGTTTGCTTCTCCACTGCTACACATGAAACCCAAAGAAGAAGTTAACCGCTCTCAGCCTAACCCACCCTCACCGGGTCGTTGTGGGGGAAAAAATGGCGGAGAGGAGAATGCTGTAAGCCATCCTTGGGTCCCCTTTGGAGAGAAAGGCGAGGTATAAAATGCCATAAAATAAATAAATCTCAGCGCCACTGAGATCTCTCCACTGGTTTTCCGCTGGTTGCCAGGTACAATTTAAAGTGCTGGTTTCGACTTGAAATGCTGCAGATGTATGCTAGAAATGTGATTAATTTTTTTTAATCCTTATAACCTTGGGGGGGCATGGATTGGTTAAGCGTGAACACATCTTTTGATGGAATATGGAATATCCACATTCCTTCTCCAGGACTGGAAGAGAAAAGGGCCTTCTTTCTTCTCATCCTGTTTTCGCAGACCCCCCCCCCCCTCTATTAATCGCTCAATCTCGCATTCCAGCCGGGCTCGATGACATCTCCAAAGTAGCAGGGATTAAATTAATTTGTGTAAACATTACTCATCTCGCAGCAGACAGAGAGACGGGGCAACTTGCCGGTTGGAGTCGCGTCAGCCGGCGGAGGCAGCCGAGATACCTAGCAGACCTAACTAGGAGGGACGACCGTCATGGCACCGCCGAGCTCGTGTTCCAAAAGCTGTCGTCTCCAGATTGTCCCCGTCCGCAGCCACCCGCTCTGCTCACGTACGGAACACCCCATGGCTCTCTTTGCTGAGTTGAAAAGGAAAGGACGGGAGAAGGAAGGGAAAGATGCCATAATCTGGCTTGCTTTCACTGCGGGGAGCAGAAAAACCAAATGTGCCTTAGCTGCAGCCAGCCGTGGTGCCCCTTGAAGGGATGGAGGAAATCTATGTGCATTTTAGAATACACCTAGTTTTCTTCTGTCCATCTGAGGGGTGCCACAACTCAGTCCCAAATGTCTTGTCAGCTGTGGCTGGGGGCTGAGCATGAAGGGGGAGAGAGGGAAAGGGTGGTTTGCCAAAATGCACCCCCAAGTTACCCAGCCGAATGGTGCCTGGGTTGTCTGCCTCCTTTGCCCCCCGTAGATACGCCATTGGCCATAGCAGCCCTGCTCGGCCAGATTGAGTCCATCTTGTTTTCTCACCGCAGCCAAACAAGATGCCTATTAACAGAAGAGGAAAGCAACAGCCCTCTGCAATTATTTTCTGCCAGCAACTATTATTGAGTAGACTGCCCCTGAACATGGAAGTTCCATTTGGCTAGCATGAATAACCAGCTTTGGTGATCCATTCCTCTTCAGACCTATCTAGTCCCCTTTAAAAAACAAATCTAAGCCAACAGACACCTCTCTGCGCTTTAGGGCAACGGAAATCCCATCCATTAATTATGCCTTAAATTAATATATGTTGAGATTATGCACGTAACATGCTTGAGAATTGCTGCGCTTTGACTGGAGTCTGCCAATAGTAGAATTCCCAGCCCTGTTCGGGCAAATGGCAGAAGATTGGGCGGACAGTGACTGGGGAGGGTGGAGCTTCCAGAGGATGTAATGTCACTTCTGCATTAGGATTTTCTTCTAATCTCAGTGGTAAATACCATAGTATCTGAAAATGCCTAGAGCATTGCCATCAATACAACTTCCCTCCCACCATCAATACCACTTCCCTTCCCTCTCCCCTAATTATTGAGGGCAACGGACTGAGAGTCAGAGATGGGGGATTGCCCACTTCTGGTGGGGAAACAGCAAGTCTAACCACTAGGAAAGGACTCATTTGGAGGGAGCTGTTTTTCCCAGCTGACTTTCTCTTTCCTTACAACTGTTGCACTAACATTCTACAGTTTACATGTCCTCCCTCCTCTCCAGCAGGGGGGATGTTAGTGAAGATTCTGTGACATCCCATCAGTTCATCCAATGGCATTTGGGAAGTTAGGTCCCCAATCAGCTGCAACCAACCTATATTGCCTTTTACTGCATCAGAGTAGTAGTAGTAGTAGTAGTAGTAGTAGTAGTAGTGGTGGTGGTGGTGGTGGTGGTGGTGGTGGTGGTGGTGGTAGTAGTAGTAGTAGTAGTAGTAGTAGTTTGAATTTATACCCCCCCTTCTCTGCTGTAAGGAGACTCAAAGGGGCTTACAATCTCCTTTTCCTTCCTTCCTTCCTTCCTTCCCTCCCACCCCCCCCCCCACAACAAACACCTTGTGAGGTAGGTGGGGCTGAGAGAGCTCCAAAGAACTGTGATTAGCCCAAGGTCACCCAGCTAGCATGTGCTGCACAAGCTAATCTGGTTCCCCAGATAAGCCTCCACAGCTCAAGAGTGGCAGGCGAGGAGGGAATCAAACCCGGTTCCCCAGATTAGAGTGCACCTGCTCTTAACCACTACACCAGGCTGGCCCCTTCAAGGAATGCATTTTCTCCTAAGAGCCAAAGAATAGCCTCCTTCCCTGCCCCTACCCAGATTTTTTGTGTGTGTTTTATTGTCTCTCCCACCGAAACACATTCTGCCTTCACTCTCGAAACCAGGTTTGGCAGGCAGAGCTATTAAAACAGTTAAGTAGTTACCGTTTAAGGTGATTTTTTTTCCTTCCCCCAAACTGTGAGGTACAAATAAACACAACATTCGCCACCCATTCCTCGGTGGCCACAGAACCCGCTCCCAAAAGCAACACAGAAGAGGCACTTGTCTGAGTTTTAATGAGGGACAGAAAAAGAAACGCGGCTCATTTTCGGCTACTTATGCTCGCCTCACCGTGAAGGCTGCCACTACAGAAGTCGGGAAGCTCAGAGCCCGTGCCTTCAGGCCCTCAAATGCCCCCTGTCCTCATTTGACCTTAGCGTTGAACAGGATGAGTCAGCTGGGATGCCAACCTCCAGGTAGCCCCTGGAGATACCCTGGAGTCACGACTCATTTTATAATTCCTTTAGAGCAGGGGTCTTCAAACTATGGCCCTCCAGATGTTCATGAACTACAATTCCCATCAGCCCTGCCACTTGCCAGCCGCTTTGGCAGGGGCTGAGTGGGAGTTAGTGGTCCCTGGGCTATCTGGAGGGCCATAGTTTGAAGACCCCTGCTTTAGAGGGTGGACTCTGTAGCATTACACACTGCTGAGGTCTCTCCCCTCCTCAAACCCCAAATTTTCGGTGCCTGAAAAACAGGTTTACTGCCCATTGAAAAACATTGGGTAGACCTGCCCTCCATGGGCTGTCTTAAACAGTCTTCAGAGGGCAGGTCTACTCAATGCTTTTCAATGGGCGGTAGACCCATCTTGTTTCTGAAATGGGACTACTGTATTAGCAGCCTTCCATTTCTTTGCAGGGTTTTCTTTTTTTGGCCTTTCAAATCTTACCCCTCCCCTCTTTTCTATATTTCTAGCAACAGGTGTACATTGATAAAACACAGCAAAAAAAGCATCCTCGCACAGGTCAATCAAGATATCAAACTTGCTTCTAACCTTCCACAAAGTACTATCTGGAGTTTGGGATTATGTCCCAAACCTTCCCTGGTGGGGGCCTTGAAAATTAACTAAACATGCCAGTTCATAGTCCTCACTTATAAGCAGAGGTGGGATCCAGCAGGTTCTCACCAGTTCCCGAGAGTGGGTTACTAATTATTTGTGTGTGCCGAGAGGGGGTTACTAATTGGGTCTGCTTTTCCATTAGAAATTCCATTAGGTCCAAAAACCATAAAGTCCTGTTGTTTCCTATGTGGCTGGTTAACGAAGGTCGAAAACGGGATCATTCTCCCTGTTGGGCTGTTTTAAAAACATGTTTTAGTAATATGGTAAAGTTCCTTGTTTAAGGAAAGTATCCTTCTTTTGATTTCTAGAAACAAAATTAAGTATTTGAAAGTATTAAGTATTTGACAGGCAGTCAATTAGAGGAGAAGTAGTTGTTTCTGTTGGCAGTAGACGATAGGACTTGCTATAATGAGTTTAAATTATGGACAAGAAAAAGAATACCAGCTGGAAATTAGGAACTTTTTTTTTTTACAGTAGAGTTTTTTACAGTAACAGAGAAATTATTAGCGCCCCGCCCCCAGAATGCCCGGCCACGCCCCCGTGGAGTGCCCCGCCCAGCCCATTGGTGCTACACCACTGTTTGAATCCACCTACCACCATGGGAACCTGTTACTAAAATTTTTTGGATCCCACCACTGCTTATAAGGTCTAAGCTGCTCTTCCCAGATTCAGAAGTTTGGAAACTCCTTGTCAGAGAGATCTCAGTCAGTTCCCCAGTTTCCAAGTCTGGTACATTCTGGAGATTTGAGATCTTCTGGGCAGATGGCTCTTTCTGCAGGCCATTAGCAAATGCGTTTTTTGAGGCGTATGAAATAGGAAGTTCTGGATCACGCAATGGCTTAAGCGTCATGCGCCATAGAGAGTAGAAACATTCATTCCCTCCCCACTCAGAGATTTACGTTTTCGTAAGAAAAGGAGCTGAATTTTGAAGACTGAGAATCCTAGAAACTCACATTACTAGTTCGGACAAAGTATCCCACAAAAAGAGGGACAGGGATAAATACCCCAAACTAGGAATAATCCTTGGTATAAACACGGACTATTGGGATGTCTGAAAAGGTCGACCTGGTAAATCCTCTTTCCTTGGCCCCAACTGTTGGGGGGGGGGGGAATTGGAGGGCAGTATGGCTCCTCCACGTCTGTTTGTCTCCAGGCATTAGAAAAGCTACATAAATCCATGACATTATTATAGACTTTGGAGTCGTCTTAATGTAAACTGAGCAAAAGGCCTCGGACATAATCCAGAACGCTTTTTGGTTTATAAACTGGACCTGTCTCTGGAAGCTGAGTTCTCATAAATAAGAACTGTCTCGATCCGGAGCCTCACCATTAGCAGCCCTTTATTAGAAAATTATGAGGCGGGCTGTCACGCTGTTCAGTGCGTTGCCTAGGATTCGGTCGCTAACAAACGGGAGATAATTCATGGGCAACGAAAGCAGAAAACCATCCTGGCCCTCAAGATGGCCTGGCAAAAGCAGCCCTTTCCGCTTTTGACACTTTAAAACGTTTTGAGGCAGGAAACGTTTCCTCAATGGAGTTCCGCATTGTTTTTACCCCAAAGCGTTTTATTTGCAGCCTGAAATTTTTTTAAATGCATCCCCTTTCAAAACGATTCTCTGACTGAAACATTTTTAAAATGGTTTCATTTGTCTGCGTGGGTCCTTTTAAGATGTTTCCCAAGCCTTTCTGCTTTCCCCACACTTCTCTGTCGGCGCCATTTTGTGAGATCACTCCTTGCCCTTCACCTGTTTGGGGCATTTGAACAGAGTTTGTTCCATTTTGGAGGGCAACTTTTTGAAGGAGGGAGTGTAGAAGGGGCAGAGAATTGCAGCACCCAGCTGCGAAGAACTGAAACAGCGATTCCACACAACGAACGCAAAAATAAAAGGCAAAAAATCACAAAATGGCAGCCAGGAATTGTATGGTTGGGTGAGGAATGCCGACACAAATCGTCGTAAAGCAACAAATTAACATGAACAATATGCACATGGTTGTTCAATGACTTAGCGAAACCTTCACAGTGGCCCGTTATCCTGCGTAATATTAAGAAATAATTATAGTCAAAACACATTTCAGAAACAAAGTGGATGGAATGAAACCTACTTGTAATTTTCCAAAAAAAAAATCCTTTTCCAGAAAGGTTACAAAAAACCCTTCTTTACACACTGCTGTAGAAGAACTGGCTCTCTGGTATACAGACTCTGGCTAGATGCTCCACTCTCGTCTCAATACCTCCTATTGAAAGCTGTCGCTGTGAGCCCTTTTTAGAGGGACTATTTGGTTTAGGAATCTTTCTGTAAAATTGTATGCACAATAAGTGGCCACTGATAATTGCACATTGTTTATGTTGTTTAGCAAAGTCTAAAAGCTGATTTCTCGTTGTTTAACTGTTTATTGAATGTTAAAGAGATGAGGGTATGTGGCCGGTACCCTCAACTTAATGGAGGTGCTTTCTTGGATTGCTAACTCGTGGGGAGTTTGCCAGCCTTCATCAGACCATGATGCGTTTCCGGCATCTGCTCCGCAAACGCAGCCGCTCTTTCATTCGTCCCTCTGCTTCAGAGTTTCCTGCTTTTGCAGGCAGCTTCTGTTTGAAGGAGAGGAGAAGGCTTTCTGTGGGGCATGCACAATATTTGTGGTGTCTGGGCTCAAGTTTCTTCCAGCAAGTTCTTGTGCCAACTTTCCTACGCTGGTAATGGAGGGTTCCTACGAAGATGGCACGCCAGAATGGTGTTTTCCCCCCGATGCCAGACAGTCCATCCACTAGGCTTCTACCCAAAAGCATTGTGGGAAGTCAAATGGCTACTTGTTGTAAATTAAAGATGGCCATGGCTATGAAGGGGGATGTGGTATAGCCTGGTATAGCCTGCTCAGATTTTGGAAACTAAGAAGGGTTGGCACTTGGATGGGAGACAGCCAAGGAAGATTCTGCAGAGGAAGAGAATGCCAAACCTCCCTTGCTTTGAAACTTTCCTCGATAAGGTCACCGTAAATCGGTTGAGACTTGACCGCACATACATACATATGTAAGGATATGAAAAGCAAAGTCTGTCACCTGTGTGTTACGTCCTTCATTGCATTTGTGAGTGGTTTATGGCAGCTTTAATAGCAATTTTGCAGCACTGAGAGGCAGTAAGAGGCAGATCGCTCTCAGGCAAGAGCTGTGTTAAGGTCGCAGGAGGAGCTAGGCCTGGAAAAAGCTGGAAACATATTTTTTTGTTATTCAGTTGCATAGTCTATTTTAAACACAAAAGTGTCCTGCCTTTGCTCTCTTGACAAAATAGCGATGGTGCTGGAATTGGGTTTTTTCCAGGTCGCTTCATATCTAGAGGTGCCAACTCTTGCTTTGGAAATTTCTGGAGACTTGGGCGTGCAGATTGGGGGAGGGCAAGATTTGGGGAGGGGAGGGGCCTCAGTGGGATACAATGCCATAGAGTCCTGGCTTCTTTAAAAAGGGGTGTCAAACTTCAGCTTTGGCCCTCAGATGTTGATGAATAGGCTACTAATTCCCACTAGTTTCTCCCAACATGAGCATTGGCTATACTGGCAAGGGCTGGTAGGAATTGCAGTTCATTAACATCTGGAGAGAGCCGTGAGGTTTGACACACTTGTGACAAAAGCAGCCACTTTCTCCAGGGGAATGCGATCTCTGTGATCCTGAGGGATCCATTTGCAATCCAGGAGAGCTCCACGCCCTCCCTGAAGATTTGTGGATCCCTAATTTATTGCCCTCGAGGTTTCTCCCCGCTTCTTCCCTTCAAGCCTCATTTGCTGCCCCTCCCACCAACTCCTACTCCAAAGTCCTTGATGTGATCGTATGAGATGAAGAAAGGGTAATACCCGAGATGAAATGTTTATTTTAAAAATCGCATAGGCTATCATTTTAACTGGCAGCTTAACTTCAGCACTCGAGGAACCAAGATTCTTGGGAGACGGCGAGCCAAGTATGACCACCGGCCACTCCAACACACTGTTAATCCTGGTTAATGGAGACCGGCTCCCTGCCTTGCTTAGGGAGAGGAGGATTTCCCAAAGCTTCGGTTCTCTCTTCCTGCTGACCTTGAGAGAAGGGGCATAGAAAGACAGAGGTCCCTTCCGCTGTGAGCAGAATAATGCACCTTTCCGAAACCACTTTCCCTAATTGTTTGCAGAAGTGGATTTTGCTTCACTTCACACAAATAAAATCCAGCTGCAAAGTGCATGTGAAGTGGATTGAAAGTGCATTGTCACCTGCATGTGTGGAAGGGCCCAAGAGAGAGAAGTGCCTGGCGTGCATGGTCGCGTTTTTCTGTTAGCAGCTACTTTGACACGGCATATTTGCGCTCCACTGATCGCGATAAGAGCGTCAGAAAATATCCCAGTTTCAATTTCGGCCTTCCCTTGAGACAGGCGAACTGCAAGAGAATTTTAGTTCCACACTCCTTTCTCACTCCAGTTTCTTTCTCCTTTGAACTTCGACATATTTTTCAGCGTTTCTCTTTGCCGAGGATCACGCTATGATATAAATAGCACATGATGTAAAAATGCTAGGAAAGAAGAGCAAGAACCATCCACGCCCAACAAGATGGAGACACGCCCCAATCAACCACACTGGGACGGCGTGTCACGACCCGAGAGGACCGAAATAGCCCTAGTTCATATAAATTCTGCTCCAATACCAGAGTTAGGAGCCCGCTTAGTTGGTTTCAAGTAGACTCAGCCTTCCATCCTTCTGAGGTCAACAAAATGAGGGTAAAACACCAGATGGCTGGGGAAAGTGATGGCAAACCACCCATAAGCATAGTCTTAGCTTAGAAAATGTTTAGCATGTGGCATCACTCTTACATGGGTCAGTAATGACCCGGTGCTTACACGAGGGCAACCTTTACCTTTATGGTGATATCTTAAAACAGAACATCCATGTTCAGTGGCAGTATACCTCAGATACCTCATGATCAGACCCCGATCATGAACTAAAGCCGTCTGGTATTTGGAAACAGGATGTGCACAAGAATGCACGATCCAACAACACAGTAGCCATGATAGCCTTATAAAAGGTTAAATACCCTTCATGGAACCCAGGTCTATCACCATCTATTAACCAGCATGATAGAGTAAGAATGGAACCTCCTTGGTCAATATACCTCTGATTAGCAGGCGCCAAGGAGAAGAAGAAGAAGAAGAAAGAAAGAAGAGTTTGGATTTATATCCCCCCCTTTTCTCTCCTGTAGGAGACTCAAAGGGGCTTACAATCTCCTTGCCCTTCCTCTATGAAGCACCCTGTGAGGTGTAAGGTGGGAGCTGAGAGAGCTCCGAAAAGCTGTGACCAGCCCAAGGTCCACCCAGCTGGCGTGTGTGGGAGTGCACAGGCTAATCCTGTGGTGGCGGGCCTTTGGCACTCCAGATGTTATGGACTACGAAGATTCCCATCAGCCCCTGCCAGCATGGCCAATTGAATCTGAATTCCCCAGATAAGCCTCCACAGCTCAAGCGGCAGAGCAGGGAATCAAAGCCAGTTCCTCCAGATTAGAATGCACCTGCTCTTAACCACTACGCCACTGCTGTTCACCAGATAAGCCTCCACAGCTCAGAGTGGCTTCAGAGCAGGGAATTAAACCTGGTTCCTCAGATCAGAGTGCACCTGCTCTTAGCCACTACACCACACTGGATTTCAAGAAATAACCAGGGCAGGCCCTCATCTTCATTCCCTTCTTACAGATTTCTTTAAGGCATGTGGCTTATCACTAATGTATGAACAAGATCCCACTAGCAAGGGAGTAATCCTGTATTGCTTTAAAAAAAAAGTGCTGGATATATTCTTGGTGGGCAGGTGTATCCAGGAAGATGCGCTCAAGATGGAACTTCCATTTTCAGGGGCAGTATACCTCTGATGTAGTCCACTAGATGACCCTGTCATCTGATCTGGTGAGAGTTTCACTCTGATGAAATTCAGCCTCCTGGTTGCAAATTTTTGTTCTCGGGCTGAGGAGTAAGTGAAGCAATGATCATAATAAAAAGGGAGGATTATCCCCTGATGATAGGCCGAGTTATAAATGGGGTGGGAAAGATACGACTAGATTACACAGCTCTGTTATGCAGGTTTATAACATACACACACATATACGTATATATAAGACAAGTCCCCACCCCCCACCCCCACGATAGTTCATAAACAGAACAAATTAATTGTGGTCCACAGAGAAGCCCTGCCAAATGGCTTCTCTTCCATCACTTTAAATCACTGCTCAGATGTGAAGGCAGAAGGCTATTTGTGCTGGCCGAAAGAAAGACTTGTCATTGAGCAACAGTGTTTAAAACTCAAAGGTTTTGTTTATTTAAACTGTATCTCAGAACACCCCACAATTACCAAAACGCGCTTTTCAGAGGGACTGCCAATGAAAGTTCGCAGGAACCTTAGATCTCAAATAGAAAAACACCTCTGAGAGCAAATGAATAACTTGGCTTATGGAACTCACTGAGACTGTGTAGCTTTGATCACTGTAAGGGGTAATGAAACAGAGTGAAGTAGAGAAGAGGCTCTCATGGAAATGAGGAAATATGGCATGTATTGTCACTGGCTTTCCACGGGCCAGAATCAGCTGTTGTGGTTTTTCCGGACTCATTGGCATTCTGCTCTGGTAGTTTTAACCATACGATTTCACCCTCCTACATCTATGGCTAGCATCTATAGCAGCCCACAACAGCTAAATATTGAGATTGTTTCAAGGTTTCCCATGCTAGCCGTTTTGGCCCCTCTAAGCCCATTTCTGTTTGGCTCCTTCCTCATTGCAAAAATGAACCCCAAACACATTTTTCTCTTTCCGCCCCCGACATTTTCCCTGCAAAATATTTGGATTAATTAATGGTATGCATAACTACCATGTAAAATGTGTGCATATACAATGCAAACAAACCTTACGAATAGAGAGTTGCCAGCTCTGGTTTGGGAAATTTCTGGAGCTTTTGGGAAAGGAATCGTGGAGAGGGTAGAGATTTAGGGAAGGGAGGGACCTTAGCGAATATAGAGGCATCTAGTCCCTTCTCCAAAGCAGCCCTTGTCTCCCAGGGCCTAATTTTCCTAGACTGGAGATCAGGTGCAAAATTTCCATCTCCAGACCCCAGCTGGAAGTTAGCCAAGCCCAGCTGTACCCACATCAGCATTCTGTTTTTAGAAAATCACCCATTTAAAGCCAAATTAAAGGAGGCTTCAAAAGATGGCACAAAAAAATTTCAGCGAAACCATTAATGGGGGAAACCAACCCATCCCCTAACTCTGTGGCCCCAAGCTCCTCCCTCACGCAGCACTACAGGCTCACCCTCTTAGCTTTGAGCCCCACCCCCTACATGTCAGAGGACTGGCACTCCATCAGTAGGTGCGACAGAGCTGAAAATGGATACTAATTTGTAGACCTCCATCCCACATGACCCACCACATCCTAGGAAAGATAGATTTATCATGATAAATAACCTGACCTGATGACCTAGCTTTGGTAGCACGACATTCTCCTGGCTCCCATGGGAAACTGGATGGCATCCTATCTCTGGCCTTGAGTGTGCTCAAGACAGGTGCTTGCATTCAGTTTCGGTGGTCTAGGAACAACCAAAACGTGGATAAATTAATGAGATAGTAGTGTAGGGAGGGGTGCCCACCAACCGGCTGCTGACCCCGGCAGCTGAACTACCCAACGCTTAACTCTATCAGGGGAGGGTTTGGGAGAAGATTATATGCTTTAAAACAACTTAATGTCCCACCGAAGGCTGCTGTGATCAAAACTGCTTGTTTTCTCCAAATGGATAAGGGCCTGGCCTGGGCACGTGGGGAAGAGTTGCAATGACCGTCAGGGTTTCACAAGCAGCAGGGAATGTGCAGCAACAAACGAAGGGAGGTGGGGGGGGCTGGAAAACTTGGAAACCTATGAGTCCGATGCTGGGCTGGTTATCTCTTCCTTTCTCAGGGGGCAAGTGCCAAAACACCTGACTGCCAGGGGAAGATTTCCAAAGGCAGTCAGGGACACCAAATAAAACATCAGAGCAGCAACTTCCTTTTTGTTACATTATTTCCCCATGGCATCCTAGCGCATTTCCAGAGTTGAAGGTCAGCCTACAGTTTATCTGCTATTTATATAGTTTGTTTTGAAAATCCAAATAGTAAATGAGATGGAAATTTGATCTAATCCACCTGTGGTTCTTTAACCGGAACCACAAATGAAGCCCTCTGGAAGCTGGATTACAAATCTACCTCCTACAAGATATCAGGTGCTGATCACAAAAAAAAGGGAACCCACTTGAGAAGTGGAATTCAAGATTTGCCTTAGGGCTTCCCAGAGGTGTCACGTGGCAGAGTTGAGGAGGTGGGGACTTCAGTGGCTTGTCTGTCTCCCATTCTCAAACTCTACACCCCAGCTCTGCCCTCAGATTTCCAGAAATTTCCCAGTCCAGAGTTGGCAGCCCTACTAGAGCAGCTGCAGCATTCTGAGTCAAACCCGGACAAAACATGGGGTTCTTGCCTTGACAGGTGAAATCCCACTCATGTGGCCCGAGGCTTCACTTCAGGGACCCTCTCAGTTGTAGAAACATACCTTCTAGCCCTTGGGATACCAAAAGCATATTGTGACCGAGATGCATTAGGATGGTGCTTGTGAGGAGTGAGGGAATCACTGTTTGTGGAGCCTCCCAACAGCCCCAGAAAAGAATTCGAGTCCGGGGACTTCCAGTGAGGACCCAATCCCTTGATATCTACCTCTCTTCAAAAAAGAGCCAGCATGGTGTAGTGATTAAGAGCAGGTGGATTCTAATCCTAGACAGCAGGTTTGATTCACCACTCCTCTTCCTGATTGGCTGAGGGTTATCAGGAGAATTGGACCAGATGGGTTTCCTCACTCCTACATTCCTACTGGGTGACTCCTTGGGCTGGTCACAGTTCTCTCTAAGCTCTCTAAGCTCCACCAAACCCACAAGATGTCTGTTGTGGGGAGAAGGAAGAGAAAGAACTTGAAGGCCACCTTGAGCCTCTTTGGGGTATAAATCCAAACTCTTCTTCTTCTCTTTTTTAAAAGAGCTAGGCTACATGGCAAGATGGCTGTGCTCCCGTCTGCCCAGGCTTCACCACTTAGTGGGTATTGTCCTCCATGGCATGCATTGCAATTCCCTTATCACAAAGACAGCTCTGTCCCAAAGGCTCTTTCTATAATCTTACACCCTTCATTTTTTTTGCATGCGCTGAAGTCAGATGCACGATGACACCCACGAGCCATGCACGGCCTGTGTTAACATTTTCCAGCCCGAGAACTTTAGGCTCTGGCAAAAGTGGAGCAGAGCGAATGGCTCAAAAAAGTCCGTAGCCAAAGAAATCATAGGACCCAGCTTTTGAAATCCCATCCATTGAGAATTTCCAGCCACCAAGGAGCCGAGACACATTTGTTCTTCTGTTTGAAGTTAAGCCCCTAATCCTTTGGAAAGATTTGCAGTCTGAGCTACGGAGTCGCCCATACAAGTGCAGCTTCACCGAAGATTTCACTGTGCCATGAGAACTCAGGGGCAGTCGTGGGCTTGGAGAGAGAGAGAGAGAGAGAGAGAGAGAGAGAGAGAGAGAGAGAGAG
>NC_059440.1:28906384-28930305 GCF_021028975.2 Sphaerodactylus townsendi
CTCTCTCTCTCTCTCTCTCTCTCTCTCTCTCTCTCTCTCTCTCTCTCCAAGCCCACGACTGCCCCTGGTTTCATGGCACAGCAAGAAATCTTCGTGCTGCACTGGTGGTGGGCGACTCCGTAGCTCAGACTGCAAATCTTTCAAAGGATTAGGGTTTAACTTCAAATAGAAGAATGTAAATGTGTCTGGCTCCGCAGTGGCTGGAAATTTCACGATGGAGCCAAAGTTGGTCCATACTTGGCGATGACGAGCCATTCGTCTGCCCACCCCGGTTGCATTCCAGTTCTCGGGCTGGAAAATGTTAACACAGGCCGTGCGTGGCTCGTGGGTGTCATCGTGCATCTGATCAGCGCATGCAAAAAATGAAGGGTGTAAGATTTGTAGAAAGAGCCTTGGGACAGAGCTGTCTTTGTGACAAGGGAATTGTACGTGGCTGCCAAGGAGGACAATACCTTACTGCGGGTGAAGCCTGGGCAGACGGGAGCACAGCCATCTTGGTTGTATGTAGCCTAGCTCTTTTAAAAAAGAGAAGAAGAAGAGTTTGGATTTATACCCTGTAAGGAGGCTCAAGGTGGCCTTCAAGTTCTTTCCTTTCCTCTCCCCACAACAGACATCTTGTGGGTTTGGTGGAGCTAAGAGAGTTTGGAGAGAACTGTGACTAGCCCAAGGTCACCCAGCAGGAATGTAGGAGTGTGGAAACCCATCTGGTCCACCAGATAACCCTCAGCCACTCAGGCGGAGGAGTGGGGAATCAAACCCCGTTGTCTAGATTAGAATCCACCTGCTCTTAATCACTACACCATGCTGGCTCTCTTTGGAAGAGAGGTAGACATCAAGGATTGGGTCTTCACTGAAAGTCCTGACCCCGACTCTTTTCTGGGGCTGCCGGGAGGCCCACAAACAGTGATTCCCTCACTCCTCACAAGCACCATCCGAATGCATTCGAATACAATATGCTTTTGGTATCCCAAGGGCTAGAAGGCATGTTTCTACAACTGAGAGAACTTGAAGTGAAGCCTCGGGCCACATGAGTGGGATTTACCTGTAAAGGGAAGAAACCTGTTTTGTCCGGGTTTGACTCAGAATGGCAGCTGCTCAGGTAGGGTTGCCAACTCTGGACTGGGAAATTTCTGGAAATCTGAGGGCAGAGCTGGGGTGGGCAGAGTTTGAGAATGGGAGATTGTGATGCCACCGAGTCCCCACCTCCGAACTTGCCACGTGACACCTCTGGGAAGCCCACGAAGGCACCCACTTTCGTGTTCCCTTTTTTTGTGATCAGCACCTGATATTCAGAGGTAGACTGCATCCCAGCCTGGAGGCTTCATTTAGAACCCAAGAAGAACCAGGTGGATTAGATCAAATTTCCATCTCATTTACCATTTGGATTTTCAAACAAACTATATAAATAGCAGATAAATCGTAGGCTGACTCCCAACTTGAAATGCCAGATGCTGGGAAATAATAACAAAAGGAAGTTGCTGCTCTGATGTTTTATTTGTGTCCCTGACTGCCTTGGAAATCTTCCCCTGGCAGTCAGGTGTTTTGGCACTTGCCCCCTGAGAAAGGAAGAGATAACCAGCCCATATCGGACTCAGGTTTCCAAGCCTTCCAGCCCCCCCACCCCCCGTTTGTTGCTGCACATTCCCTGCTGCTTGTGAAACCCTGACTTGTCATTGCAAAATCTTCCCCACGTGCCCAGGCCAGGCCCTTATCCATTTGGAGAAAACAAGCAGTTTTGATCACAGCAGCCTGTGGATACGAAGCTGTTTGCAAGCAGATAATCTTCCCAAACCCTCCCTGATAGGAGCGTTGGGTAGTTCAGCTGCCGGGGTCGTGCAGCCGGTTGGTGGG
Organism: Sphaerodactylus townsendi; assembly: GCF_021028975.2. Classification (NCBI taxonomy): domain Eukaryota; kingdom Metazoa; phylum Chordata; class Lepidosauria; order Squamata; family Sphaerodactylidae; genus Sphaerodactylus; species Sphaerodactylus townsendi. The sequence continues at coordinate 28,908,236 of NC_059440.1, forward strand.
CACCTCCCTACACTATCTCATTAATTTATCCACGTTTTGGCTGTCTTGTGACCACCGAAACTTCATTAACGCACCTGTTCTGAGCACACTCAAGGCCAGAGATAGGATGCCGTCCAGTTTCCCATGGGAGCCGAGAATGTCGCGCCAAAGCTAGGTCAGGTCAGGTTATTTATTGCGGATAAATCTATCTTTCCTTAGATGTAGGGTCATGTGGGATGGAGGTCTATTAAACTAATATCCATTTTCAGTTTGTCGCACCTACGCCGGATGGAGGCTAAACCTCTGAGATGTAGGGGGTGGGGCCTGAAGCTAAGAGGTGGAGCTTAAAAGGTGTGAGGGAGGAGCTTGGGGCGACAGAGTTAGGGATGGGTTGGTTTCCCCCATTACTGCTGCTGAAATTTTTTTGTGCCATCTTTGAAGCCTCCTTAATTTGGCTTTAAATGGGTGATTTTCTAAAAATGAATGCTGATGTTGTGCTGGGCTTGCCAACTTCCAGCTGGGGTCTGGAGATCTGAAATTGCAACTGATCTCCAGTCTAGAAAAATTAGTTCCCATGGAGACAAGGGCTGCTTTGGAGAAGGGACTAGATGCCTCTATATTCGCTAAGGTCCCTCCCTTCCCCAAATCTCACCCTCTCCACGATTCCTTCCCCAAAAGCTCCAGAAATTTCCCAAACCAGAGCTGGCAACTCTCTATTCGTAAGGTTTGTTTGCATTGTATATGCACACATTTTACATGGTAGTTATGCATACCATTAATTAATCCAAATATTTTGCAGGGAAAATGTCGGGGGCGGAAAGAGAAAATGCTTGGGGGTTCATTTTGCACGAGGAAGGAGCCAAACAGAAATGGGCTTAGAGGGGCCAAAACGGCTAGCATGGGAAACTTGAAACAATCTCAATATTTAGCTGTTGTGGGCTGCTATAGATGCCAGCCATAGATGCAGGTAAAACGTTAGGAGCAAAACTACCAGAGCACGGCCACGCAGCCCGGAAAAACCACAACAGTTGATTCTGGCCGTGAAAGTCTGTGACAATACATGCTATTTCCCCGCTTCTTATGAGCCTCTTCTCTACGACTCTGTTTCATTACCTTTTACAGTGATCAAAGCTACACAGTCTCAGTGAGTTCCATAAGTCAGTTATTCATTTGCTTCAGAGGTGTTTTTCTATTTGAGATCTGCGGTTCTGCGAATTTTCATTGGCAGTCCTCTGAAAAGTGCGTTTTGGTGGCCAGGGGGGTGTTCTGAGATACAGTTTAAATAAATAAAACCTTTGAGTTTTAAATACTGTCGTTCACGACAAGTCTTTCTTTCGGCCAGCACAAATAGCCTTCTGCCTTCACATCTGAGCAGTGATTTAAAGTGATGGAAGAGAAGTCATTTGGCAGGGCTTCTCTGTGGACCACACACTTGTTCTGTTTATGAACTATCGTGGGGGTGGGGGGTGGGGACTTGTCTTATATATACGTATATGTGTGTGTATGTTATAAACCTGCCTAACAGAGCTGTGTGGTCTAGTCGTATCTTTCCCACCCTATTTATAACTCGGTCGAATATCAGGGGATAACTCTCCCTTTTTATTATGACTGCTTCACTTACTCCTCAGCCCGAGAACAAAATTCTGTAACCAGGAGGCTGAATTTCATCAGAGGAAACTCTCACCAGATCAGATGACAGGGTCATCTAGTGGACCATCAGAGGTATACTGCCCCTGAAAATGGAAGTTCCATCTTGAGCGATCTTCCTGGATACACCTGCCCACCAAGAATATATCCAGTACTTTTAAAGTACAGGATTACTCCCTTGCTAGTGGATCTGTTCATACATTAGTGATAAGCCACATGCCTTAAAGAAATCTGTAAGAAGGGAATGAAGATGAGGGCCCGCCCTGGTTATTTCTGAAATCCAGTGTGGTGTAGTGGTTAAGAGCAGGTGCACTCTGATCTGGAGAACCGGGTTTAATTCCCTGCTCTGCCACTTGAGCTGTGGAGGCTTATCTGGTGAACAGCAGTGGCGTAGTGGTTAAGAGCAGGTGCATTCTAATCTGGAGGAACCGGGTTTGATTCCCTGCTCTGCCGCTTGAGCTGTGGAGGCTTATCTGGGGAATTCAGATTCAATTGGCCATGCTGGCAGGGGCTGATGGGAATTGTAGTCCATAACATCTGGAGTGCCAAAGGTTCGCCACCACAGGATTAGCCTGTGCACTCCCACACACGCCAGCTGGGTGACCTTGGGCTGGTCACAGCTTTTCGGAGCTCTCTCAGCCCCACCCACCTCACAGGGTGTTTGTTGTGAGGAAGGGCAAGGAGATTGTAAGCCCCTTTGAGTCTCCTACAGGAGAGAAAGGGGGGATATAAATCCAAACTCTTCTCTTTTTCTTCTTCTTCTTCTTCTCCTTGGCGTCTGCTAATCAGAGGTATATTGACCATGGAGGTTCCATTCTTACCTATCATTGGTTAATAGATGGTGATAGACCTGGGTTCCATGAAGGGTATTTAACCTTTTATAAGGCCATCATGGTCACTGTGTTGCTGGATCAGGCATTCTTGTGCAATATCCTGTTTCCAAATACCAGACGCCTTTAGTTCATGATCGGGGTCTGATCATGAGGTATCTGAGGTATACTGCCACTGAACATGGATGCTCTGTTTTAAGATATCACCATAAAGGTAAAGGTTGCCCTCGTGTAAGCACCGGGTCATTACTGACCCATGGGGTGATGCCACATCATAACATTTTCTAAGCAGACTATGTTTATGGGTGGTTTGCCATCGCCTTCCCCAGCCATCTATGCTTTACCCTCATTTTGTTGACCTCAGAAGGATGGAAGGCTGAGTCTACTTGAAACCAACTTCTGGCGGGCTCGAACTCTGGTATTGAGCAGAATTTACATGAACTAGGCTATTTCGGTCCTCTCGGGTCGCACACGTCGTCCCAGTGGTTGATTGGGGCGTGTCTCCATCTTGTTGCGGTGGATGGTTCTTATTCTTCTTTCCTGACATTTTTACATCATGTGCTATTTATATCATGTGCGTATCCTCGGCAAAGAGAAACGTTGAAAAATATGTCGAGTTCAAAGGAGAAGAAACTGGAGTGAGAAAGGAGTGTGGAACGAAAATTCTCTTGCAGTTCGTCTGTCTCAAGGGAAGGCCGAAATTGAAACTGGGATATTTTCTGACGTTCTTATCGCATCAGTGGAGCGCAAATGGTGTCAAAGTAGCTTAAGAAAAACGCACCATGTACGCCAGGCACTTCTCTCTTGGGCCCCTTCCACACATGCAGGACAATGCACTTTCAATCCACTTTCAATGCACTTTGCAGCTGGATTTTACTGTGTGAAGTAGCAAAATCCACTTGCAAACAATTGTGAAAGTGGTTTGAAAGTGCATTATTCTGCCTGTGCGGAAGGGACCTCTGTCTTCTTGCGTTCCCTTCTCTGTCAGCAGGAAGAGAGAACCGAGTTTTTGGGAAATCCTCCTCTCCCCAAGGCAGGGAGCGGGTCTCCATTAACCAGGATTAACAGTGTGTTGAGGCCGTGTCATACTTGGCGCCGTCCCAAGAATCTTGGTTCCTCGAGTGCTGAAGTTAAGCTGCCAGTTAAAATGATAGCCTATGATTTTTAAAATAAACATTTCATCTCGGGTATTACCCTTTCTTCATCTCATGCGATCACATCAAGGACTTTGGAGAGAGTTGGTGGGAGGGGCAGCAAATGAGGCTTGAAGGAAGAAGGGGGAGAAACCGAGGGCACAATTAGGATCCACAATCTTCAGGGAGGGCGTGGAGCTCTCCTGGATTGCAATGGATCCCCAGATCACAGAGATCGATTCCCCTGGAGAAAGTGGCTGCTTTTATCACAAGTGTCAAACTCACGGCTCTCCAGATGTTAATGAACTGCAATTCCTACCAGCCCTTGCCAGTATAGCCAATGCTCATGTTGGGAGAAACTAGTGGGAATTGTAGTTCATCAACATCTGGAGGGCCGCGAGTTTGACACCCCTTAAAGAATAGACTCTATGGCATTGTATCCCACTGAGGCCCCTCCCCTCCCCAAATCTTGCCCTCCCCCAATCTGCACGCCCAAGTCTCCAGAAATTTCCAAAGCAAGAGTTGGCACCTCTAGATATGAAGCGACCTGGAAAAAACCCAATTCCAGCACCATCGCTATTTTGTCAAGAGAGCAAAGGCAGGACACTTTTGTGTTTAAAATAGACTATGCAACTGAATAACAAAAAAATATGTTTCCAGCTTTTTCCAGGCCTAGCTCCTCCTGCGACCTTAACACAGCTCTTGCCTGAGAGCGATCTGCCTCTTACTGCCTCTCAGTGCTGCAAAATTGCTATTAAAGCTGCCATAAACCACTCACAAATGCAATGAAGGACGTAACACACAGGTGACAGACTTTGCTTTTCATATCCTTACATATGTATGTATGTGCGGTCAAGTCTCAACCGATTTACGGTGACCTTATCGAGGAAAGTCTCCAAGCACAGCAGCATCGGCCCTCTCTTCCACCACAGAATCTTCCATAGCTGTCTCCCATCCAAGTGCCAACCCTTCTTAGTTTCCAAAATCTGAGCAGGCTATACCAGGCTATACCACATCCCCCTTCATAGCCATGGCCATCTTTAATTTACAACAAGTAGCCATTTGACTTCCCACAATGCTTTTGGGTAGAAGCCTAGTGGATGGACTGTCTGGCATCGGGGAAAAAAACACCCATTACCCCTTGGCGTGCCATCTCTCAGAGGGAACCCTCCATTTACCAGCTGCTTAGGGAAAGTTGGCACAAGAACTTGCTGGAAGAAACTTGAGCCCAGACACCACAAATATTGTGCATGCCCCACAGAAAGCCTTCTCCTCTCCTTCAAACAGAAGCTGCCTGCAAAAGCAGGAAACTCTGAAGCAGAGGGACGAATGAAAGAGCGGCTGCGTTTGCGGAGCAGATGCCGGAAACGCATCATGGTCTGATGAAGGCTGGCAAACTCCCCACGAGTTAGCAATCCAAGAAAGCACCTGTATTGCTGAGGGTACCGTCATACCCTCATATCTCTAACATTCAATAAACAGTTAAACAACGAGAAATCAGCTTTTAGACTGTGTTAAACAACATAAACAATGTGCACACAGGCTTACTATTGTGTGATAATTTACAGAAAGATTCCTAAACCAAATAGTCCCTCTAAAAAGGGCTCACAGCGACAGCTTTCAATAGGAGGTATTGAGACGAGAGTGGAGCATCTAGCCAGAGTCTGTATACCAGAGAGCCAGTTCTTCTACAGCAGTGTGTAAAGAAGGGTTTTTTGTAACCTTTCTGGAAAAGGATTTTTTTTTTGGAAAATTACAAGTAGGTTTCATTCCATCCACTTTGTTTCTGAAATGTGTTTTGACTATAATTATTTCTTAATATTACGCAGGATAACGGGCCACTGTGAAGGTTTCGCTAAGTCATTGAACAACCATGTGCATATTGTTCATGTTAATTTGTTGCTTTACGACGATTTGTGTCGGCATTCCTCACCCAACCATACAATTCCTGGCTGCCATTTTGTGATTTTTTGCCTTTTATTTTATATGCTCATAGTGTGGAATCGCTTGTTTCAGTTCTTCAGAAGTTGGTGCTGGGTAATTCTTCTGCCCCTTCTACACCCTCCTTCAAAAGTTAAGTTGCCCTCCTTCCAAAATGGAACAACAAATCTCTGTTCAAATGCCCCAAACAGGTGAAGGGCAAGGAGGATCTCACAAAATGCATACTACAGGAGAAGTGTGGGGAAAGCAGAAAGGCTTAAACATCTTAAAAGGACCCACGCAGACAAATGAAACCATTTTAAAAATGTTTCAGTCAGAGAATCGTTTTGAAAGGGGATGCATTTAAAAAAATTTCAGGCTGCAAATAAAACGCTTTGGGGTAAAAACAATGCGGAACTCCATTGAGGAAACGTTTCCTGCCTCAAAACGTTTTAAAGTGTCAAAAGCTTTGCGGCATGCTTTGCCAGGCCATCTTGAGGGCCAGGGATGGTTTTCTCAGCTTTCAGCTGCCCATGAATTATCTCCCGCTTGTTAGCTTAATCAATCCTAGGCAACGCACTGAACAGCGTGACAGCCCGCCTCATAATTTTCTAATAAAGGGCTGCTAATGGTGAGGCTCCGGATCGAGACAGTTCTTATTTATGAGAACTCAGCTTCCAGAGACAGGTCCAGTTTATAAACCAAAAAGCGTTCTGGATTATGTCCGAGGCCTTTTGCTCAGTTTACATTAAGACGACTCCAAAGTCTATAATAATGTCATGGATTTATGTAGCTTTTCTAATGCCTGGAGACAAACAGACGTGGAGGAGCCATACTGCCCTCCAATTCCCCCCCCCCCCAACAGTTGGGGCCAAGGAAAGAGGATTTACCAGGGTCTAATCTTTCAGACACATCCTTCCAATAGTCCGTGTTTATACCAAGGATTATTCCTAGTTTGGGGTATTTATCCCTGTCCCTCTTTTTGTGGGATACTTTGTCCGAACTAGTAATGTGAGTTTCTAGGATTCTCAGTCTTCAAAATTCAGCTCCTTTTCTTACGAAAACGTAAATCTCTGAGTGGGGAGGGAATGAATGTTTCTACTCTCTATGGCGCATGACGCTTAAGCCATTGCGTGATCCAGAACTTCCTATTTCATACGCCTCAAAAAACGCATTTGCTAATGGCCTGCAGAAAGAGCCATCTGCCCAGAAGATCTCAAATCTCCAGAATGTACCAGACTTGGAAACTGGGGAACTGACTGAGATCTCTCTGACAAGGAGTTTCCAAACTTCTGAATCTGGGAAGAGCAGCTTAGACCTTATAAGCAGTGGTGGGATCCAAAAATTTTAGTAACAGGTTCCCATGGTGGTAGGATTCAAACAGTGGTGTAGCACCAATGGGGCTGGGCGGGGCACGACGGGGGCGTGGCCGGGCATTCTGGGGGCGGGGCGTTAATAATTTCTCTGTTACTGTAAAAAACTCTTACTGTAAAAAAAAGTTCCTAATTTCCAGCTGGTATCTTTCTGTCCATAATTTAAACTCATTATAGCAAGTCCTATCGTCTACTGCCAACAGAAACAACTACTTCTCCTCTAATTGACTGCCTGTCAAATACTTAATACTTTCTAAATACTTTAATTTTGTTTCTAGAAAATCAAAAGAAGGATAATACCTTTCCTCTAAAACAAAGTGGAACTTTACTCCATGCTATTACTAAAAACATGTTTTTTAAAAAAACAGCCCAACAGGGAGAATGATCCCCGCTTTTCGATCTTCTGCTTAATCCAGCCACATAGGGAAACAACAGGACTCTTTATGGTTTTTGGACCTAATGGAATTCTCTAATGGAAAAGCAGACCCAATTAGTAACCCCCTCTCGCACACACACACAAATAATTAGTGCAATCCCACTTCTTCGAACTTGGTGGAGAACTCCTGCTGGATCCCCACCCTCTGCTTATATGTAAGTGAGGACTATGAACTGGCATGTTTAGTTAATTTTCAAGGCTCCCCTCAATTCTCAGGGAAGGTTTTTTTCTTAGGGATTATAATCCCAAACTCCAGATAGTACTTTGTGGAAGGTTAGAAGCAAGTTTGATATCTTGATTGACCTGTGCGAGGATGCTTTTTTTGCTGTGTTTTATCAATGTACACCTGTTGCTAGAAATATAGAAAAGAGGGGAGGGGTAAGATTTGAAAGGCCAAAAAAAGAAAACCCTGCAAAGAAATGGAAGGCTGCTAATACAGTAGTCCCATTTCAGAAACAAGATGGGTCTACCGCCCATTGAAAAGCATTGAGTAGACCTGCCCTCTGAAGACTGCTTTTTCTAAGACATTGTGCTCCATGGAGGGGCAGGGTGGCTACCCAATGGGCCGTTTTCAATGGGCAGTAAACCTGTTTTTCAGGCAACTCGAAAAATCTCTGGGGTGGGTTTGAGGAGGGGAGAGACCTCAGCAGTGTGTAATGCTACAGAGTCCACTCACTTCAGCAGGGTTGGTTCATCTGAGCCTCCAGGATGTTCAGGAACTGTTAACTTCCCATCAGCCCCTGCCAGCATGGCTAAGTGGCAGGGCTGATGGGAATTGTAGTTCATGAACATCTGGAGGGCCATAGTTTGAAGACCCCTGCTCTAAAGGAATTATAAAATGAGTCGTGACTCCAGGGTATCTCCAGGGGCTACCTGGAGGTTGGCATCCCAGCTGACTCATCCTGTTCAACGCTAAGGTCAAATGAGGACAGGGGGCATTTGAGGGCCTGAAGGCACGGGCTCTGAGCTTCCCGACTTCTGTAGTGGCAGCCTTCACGGTGAGGCGAGCATAAGTAGCCGAAAATGAGCCGCGTTTCTTTTTCTGTCCCTCATTAAAACTCAGACAAGTGCCTCTTCTGTGTTGCTTTTGGGAGCGGGTTCTGTGGCCACCGAGGAATGGGTGGCGAATGTTGTGTTTATTTGTACCTCACAGTTTGGGGGAAGGAAAAAAAATCACCTTAAACGGTAACTACTTAACTGTTTTAATAGCTCTGCCTGCCAAACCTGGTTTCGAGAGTGAAGGCAGAATGTGTTTCGGTGGGAGAGACAATAAAACACACACAAAAAATCTGGGTAGGGGCAGGGAAGGAGGCTATTCTTTGGCTCTTAGGAGAAAATGCATTCCTTGAAGGGGCCAGCCTGGTGTAGTGGTTAAGAGCAGGTGCACTCTAATCTGGGGAACCGGGTTTGATTCTCCGCTCTGCCACTTGAGCTGTGGAGGCTTATCTGGGGAACCAGATTAGCTTGTGCAGCACATGCTAGCTGGGTGACCTTGGGCTAATCACAGTTCTTTGGAGCTCTCTCAGCCCCACCTACCTCACAAGGTGTTTGTTGTGGGGGGGGGGGGTGGGAGGGAAGGAAGGAAGGAAGGAAGGAAAAGGAGATTGTAAGCCCCTTTGAGTCTCCTTACAGCAGAGAAGGGGGGGTATAAATTCAAACTACTACTACTACTACTACTACTACTACCACCACCACCACCACCACCACCACCACCACCACCACCACTACTACTACTACTACTACTACTACTACTACTACTCTGATGCAGTAAAAGGCAATATAGGTTGGTTGCAGCTGATTGGGGACCTAACTTCCCAAATGCCATTGGATGAACTGATGGGATGTCACAGAATCTTCACTAACATCCCCCCTGCTGGAGAGGAGGGAGGACATGTAAACTGTAGAATGTTAGTGCAACAGTTGTAAGGAAAGAGAAAGTCAGCTGGGAAAAACAGCTCCCTCCAAATGAGTCCTTTCCTAGTGGTTAGACTTGCTGTTTCCCCACCAGAAGTGGGCAATCCCCCATCTCTGACTCTCAGTCCGTTGCCCTCAATAATTAGGGGAGAGGGAAGGGAAGTGGTATTGATGGTGGGAGGGAAGTTGTATTGATGGCAATGCTCTAGGCATTTTCAGATACTATGGTATTTACCACTGAGATTAGAAGAAAATCCTAATGCAGAAGTGACATTACATCCTCTGGAAGCTCCACCCTCCCCAGTCACTGTCCGCCCAATCTTCTGCCATTTGCCCGAACAGGGCTGGGAATTCTACTATTGGCAGACTCAGTCAAAGTGCAGCAATTTCGAAGCATGTTACGTGCTAATCTCAACATATTAATTTAAGGCATAATTAATGGATGGGATTTGTTGCCCTAAAGTGCAGAGGTGTCTGTTGGCTTAGATTGTTTTAAAGGGGACTAGATAGGTCTGAAGAGGAATGGATCACCAAAGCTGGTTATTCATGCTAGCCAAATGGAACTTCCATGTTCAGGGGCAGTCTACTCAATAATAGTTGCTGGCAGAAAATAATTGCAGAGGGCTGTTGCTTTCCTCTTCTGTTAATAGGCATCTTGTTTGGCTGCGGTGAGAAAACAAGATGGACTCAATCTGGCCGAGCAGGGCTGCTATGGCCAATGGCGTATCTACGGGGGGCAAAGGAGGCAGACAACCCAGGCACCATTCGGCTGGGTAACTTGGGGGTGCATTTTGGCAAACCACCCTTTCCCTCTCTCCCCCTTCATGCTCAGCCCCCAGCCACAGCTGACAAGACATTTGGGACTGAGTTGTGGCACCCCTCAGATGGACAGAAGAAAACTAGGTGTATTCTAAAATGCACATAGATTTCCTCCATCCCTTCAAGGGGCACCACGGCTGGCTGCAGCTAAGGCACATTTGGTTTTTCTGCTCCCCGCAGTGAAAGCAAGCCAGATTATGGCATCTTTCCCTTCCTTCTCCCGTCCTTTCCTTTTCAACTCAGCAAAGAGAGCCATGGGGTGTTCCAGATGTGGAGCAGAGCGGGTGGCATGCGGATCGGGGACAATCTGGAGACGTACAGCTTTGAACACGAGCTCGGGCGGGTGCCATGACGGGTCAGTCCCTCCTAGTTAGGGTCTGCTAGGTATCTCGCTTGCTCTCCGGGCACGGGTTGACGCTTAACTCCAACCGGGTAAGTTGCCCCGTATCTCTGTCTGCGGCGAGAGGAGTAATGTTTACACAAATTAATTTAATCCCTGCTACTTTGGAGATGTCATCGAGCCCGGCTGGAATGCGAGATTGAGCGATTAATAGAGGGGGGGGGGGGGTCTGCGAAAACAGGATGAGAAGAAAGAAGGCCCTTTTTTTTTCCAGTCCTGGAGAAGGAATGTGGATATCTCCTATATTCCATCAAAAGATGTGTTCACGCTTTAACCAATCCCATGCCCCCCCCAAGGTTATAAGGATTAAAAAAAATTAATCACATTTCTAGCATTACATCTGCAGCATTTCAAGTCGAAACCAGCACTTTAAATTGTACCTGGCAACCAGCGGAAAACCAGTGGAGAGATCTCAGTGGCGCTGAGATTTATTTATTTTATGGCATTTTATACCTCGCCTTTCTCTCCAAAGGGGACCCAAGGATGGCTTACAGCATTCTCCTCTCCGCCATTTTTTCCCCCACAACGACCCGGTGAGGGTGGGTTAGGCTGAGAGCGGTTAACTTCTTCTTTGGGTTTCATGTGTAGCAGTGGAGAAGCAAACCCGGTTCTCCAGATTAGAGTCCACCGCCTTAACCACTCATACCATGTTGGCTCTTGATGGATGAACAAATCCCATTCAGTATGAAGCTGGTTACACCTGCTCATGTGACCAGAGCAGGAGCCTATCAGCACAAGCAGGAGCAGGCATCTGGAGCCCCAGAGCCGGAGCGGCCATGGGGGACATCTGGGGTCACATGCCCCCTGGGCACGCACTCAAAGTTGGAGAATCGCCCCCCCCCACATTCCTCTCCTCCTTAAGCCCGCCTCTGCCAGGTTTGCTCCTTCAGCCAGCTGGAGCCTCCTTGCTGGTTTAGGAAGTAGCAGCCTTGGCAGGGTGCGGGGCCGAGGGGTGCCCAAAGGTGGCTCCAGCCAGGCTAAGGTAAGTGGGACAAGGGAGGCATGGGGCTGCATCGAGGGGTGGGGGACTTGACAAGCAGCAGGATCAGCCTGAGGGGCAGGGGCTGAGGGATGTGGGGGGGACGGGTGGTGCAAGGGGTGGCGGCCGGAGCAGGTGTTGCTCCAGGTGCCATCCCCCCTTACACCTTTGTTGAGCCCAGGTGCCATATTCCAACCAAGACCCACCAACCTGCCCCATTGTCTCCCCCCCCCCACACACACACACACCTCATACACGCTTCCCTCCCAGGGACCATCATAGGGCTAAATATAGCCACCAGGGATTCGCAGAGGGGCTCTTTTGTTGGTCTTCTGGCCTGTGCCAGTGTTGCGTGCAAGGGAGCATGAATAGATGGCATGCACTTGGGACAAACTTTCTCCCACTAGACCAAACTTCCCATTTTCCCCCCAAACGGGACCTTCTGACTGTAGTGGGCTTCTCGGCCAGAGCCCCCTGCCTGGGAGACGCATGACAGCCTGTTTGTCCTGTTCTTTGGTGGGCTTAACTCCACAGGGCCTACACGCGCGAAGGCTACCACACGCACGCTTCAGGGAGCTCTTTCCAGCTCACTGTGTGGCTGCAGACTCGGGACATCACTCATGGCGCACACGCTGATCCGCAGCCAAGCTGGCAGCCGCAGCTACTAGTAAGCGTTGCATTCAAAGATGAAGACCCCCCCCCGGCCCCAGAGTTCTCCTCGAGGGGAGGCTGACAGAGGTAATCCAACTCCCCTTGTTGACCTTACCCAAACAAGCGATGCTTTCTAGCCTCTTTCCCAGCCGGCGAAAGCTCCTCTTGTTTCCTCTACCCCTTAACTCCCTCCCTCTCGACTCCAACTGCTGGCTGGCATAGCCCCTTTCTGCGAACAGACTTACAACTTCCTGTTGTTCCATTATTCTTGGCAGCTCCAGGGTCTCTCCTGAATGAGCTCTCTAAGACAGCTTAAGAAAGATCAACACAGTGCTTGCTCGGGCCATTTTTGTGTGCAAGAGACGGATCGCTGAGAGAAGATGCTTGCGGGCTGGAGAGGGCTCGGAGCTCAAGGCTCAACGGTTGGCTTAAGGGGAAAGAGGAGTCCTGCTCTCTGTTTTTGTCATGCATGCCCTCGGCAGCCTACTTCCACCAACAAGACACCTGATCCCCAGGATGGCATTGATCTGCAAAGACTCTGCTCTTAGATGGAGTGCCAGACATTTTGGTCTAGCCCAACCACTGTCTGTTCTGGTTGGAATTCAGGTCCCGCCTGAGGTCTTTTTTCCAGCCCTGCTGAGATCCAGTTCTTGGAAATTCTATTTGGAAAACACATATTGTTGCATCGTCAGAGATCTGCTTGAAGCATCTCATAAAGTGAATACAACTCAATAATTTTTTAAAAGAAAAAAAACCCAAACTCACATCAAGTAAATAGCAGGATCGAACTTTGGAACCTTGGCATGCAAGGTGCGTGTTTTACCACTGAGCTACAGGGTAGGGTTAAGCCAATCTCTGAGTGGAAGTTGGGATTGCAACCGATCCCTGGGCAACAGAAATCAAGCTTCACTTTACAGGGGTCTGCAACTCTGCGGCTCTCCAGATGTTCAAGTGGACTACAATTCCCATCAGCCCCTGCCAGGGAACTGTATTCCATGAACATCTGGAGAGCCACAAGGTTGCAGACCCCTGACTTAGAGAGAAAATGACCGCTTTGGAAGGCTGGCCTGCGTGGTATTGTGTACCCCGCTGGAAGCTCCCCTCCCTCCCCAAGCTCCCACCCCTTCAGGCTCCTCTCCCCCACAATCTCTTCAGTATTCCTAATCCAGAACTGGCAATCTTAAATTCGATAATAATGAATTAGAAATCATCCTTCCCGAAAGCAGGAGTGGCAAAGCCGGAGGGAGGTGATAACAAATGAACAATCGGTATCCTCTGCTGCGCGCGGGACCTTGTTCTTTTTTTCATTGTCTGGAAGAAGCTGAACGGTCCATTTTATTGGGAAATGCTTCTGCATTGCAACCGGGAAACCAGGACAGTGTTGGGTGAATGGGAGTATCCTGGAAATGTACTCAGAACAGAGTTTCTATAAATTAGACAGTTCTGGAAGGTCAGGAGGAGGTTTTGGCCCTAAAAGCTTCCAGCTGTGGTTGTTTGTCTGCTGGGCACAGTGCAATGTCTGTCCTTCACTGTCAGGTCCCTCCCCGCCTCTTCTGGGTAACAACACACAACAGAGAGAGAAATTCGGCCTGCAATTTGAAAAGCACCCAGGTCCCTCCTCTTTGGCGAAGTTACTAAGGCAACAAGCATCAAAGCCGAGGTGGAGGGGCGAGATCACACTTTGAGGTTGGCTGAATCCCTACAGCTGTGGTGGCAGCAGCTTGTACTCTCAGCCTTGACTCTGAGGGGTTCATAGGAATCATAGAGCTGGAAGAGACCCCGAGGGCCATCAAGTCCAACCCCTGCAATGCAGGAACACACCATCAAAGCACTCCCTGACAGGAGGCCATCCAGCCTCTCTTTCAAAAAACCTCCAGAGAAGGAGACTCCACCACTCTCTGAGGTAGTGCATTCCACTGTCGAACAGCCCTTACTGTCAGTTTTTTCCTGATGTGTTTAGGTGGGAATCTCTTTTCCTTCACCTTGAACTCCATGACTCCTGGTCCTAGTCTCTGGAGCAGCAGAAAGCTTCCTCTACCCAACATGACATCCCTTCAAATATCTAAACATGGCTACTCAATGTCACCTCCTCTTAACTGTCTCTCTTCCCCAAACTAAACATCCCCATCTCCTTAAGCCTTCTTTTGTAAGGCCTGGACTCCAGACCTTTTACCGCTTTCTGTTTTGCCCTCCTCTGGACCCGCCTGCCATTTCTTTGTCAATATCCTTCTTGAATTGCGTGCCCAGAACTGTACAATAACAAGAAGTCTAATATTCCAGGGTTAGTTGTCTGCTAGCCCTATATTGGCTTCTTAGTTGGGGCAGCCATGGTTCCTTGGGAAAATGCTCTTTGCCAAAAGTTCAAAAAAGCCCGCGCTTCTGGAATCGCTTTTTCCAAAACGAGGGTGAAATTATGCTGTGCCCGGATGCCTTAAAGTAGTATGGCCAGGAGTTTCAACGGCACCTTTGGTGGGAGATCGTGATTGAGCAGTGAGAACCTGTAGATACAGAAACCTTTTATTGGCACAGTTGGAATTAATATATACAACGTAGGTGTTAGTGTAGACTCCATTCAAAGCTATATAGCATAAAAATAATAAACCATTAATAAAATTCCCCTGTTGGGGTGAATTTGACAATTTGCTTCAAGCCAAGTTATGAAACTACAGACAGCCGTCGCATTTGGGAGGCAGCTCAATAGAAAGTTTGCAACAGGTTCTGGGCGGCGAAGTCGTGGTCGTGAGACACTTGGGTTTATTTGTACTGCAACGCAGACAGTGCTTCAGTTCTTAGTAATCTGTAAATGGAGAGAGTGTAAATCATGACCTTCTGGACTCTGAACAGGAAGTGCGACAGGTGAGATGGGGCATGGTTTAAGCCGTCGGTAAAACATCCCTATGCGCTATGCCTCCTTCAGTCTCTGTCCCCCTGTAATGTCTAGTGCTAAAAAAAACATGATATGACATCACTGGTTGTGAGTTTTTCCGCTTCCTGGTCTGCCTTGGTTGACCAGGATTGCTGGGGCAAGGCGCGGGGGCAATAAGGGAACAAGCTGAAGCCTCTTACTCAGCCAAACCAGCTCCCCCCCCCCCCTCGATTGGCTCATATTGCTCAAAGTTAATATCATATAAATACGTAACTCCACCCGACCTTTCACCTTTGACCTCCAGGGCAGGGGCTAAAACAGCCAAATTGAAAGCCTGTTTGCAATTAAAATAATAAGCAGGCAAAATTTGAGGGGAGGGGAACTCAACTCCAGCCTGGTCTATATGGCCCCGCGTTTCCGAATGCTCTGTGTAAACATGACTTTCCCCCCTCTCTTTGCAGGGAAAGCTAAGCAGATTTCTATGAGTTTAGATTCCCTTGGTTTTTTCCTCCTCCCTTCTCCTTGCCTTTCCCCACCCACAGCACAGCAGTTCCTTCTATGCCACCAGTCAATTCCCTCCCATACCTCCTCCATGCTGGGAGGTCCCCGAGATTCCCCTGTTGGATTCCTTTTTGAAATATTATTTTCAGTGCTGTCCATCAATGGTGTGGAGAACCCAGTGAATTGACAAGGTGCTGGGGATGTTTTATATGGAATGAAAAGAGCAATCACACTGCATTCACACTGCCGCCACTAATTGTCCCACATCAACCCCCCTACACACACGATACAAGCGCACAC
The DNA here is from genome assembly GCF_021028975.2 of Sphaerodactylus townsendi. Classification (NCBI taxonomy): domain Eukaryota; kingdom Metazoa; phylum Chordata; class Lepidosauria; order Squamata; family Sphaerodactylidae; genus Sphaerodactylus; species Sphaerodactylus townsendi. The sequence goes on from NC_059440.1 coordinate 28,923,984, forward strand.
ACGCACACACACACACACACAACTTCAGCTTCTAAGACCTGACGAGATCGGGGTAGCAAAAATAAAATGGAAAGTTTGGACTTTTTACTCCCACGCTCAGCAAATTATCAATCAACCAACTAACCCCCAAAGACGGCAATCTCCCTATGTGTATAGCAAGAAAAAAAAGGTGGATCGGCCTGGATAGGGACAGTTCAGGGGAGGATAGCCATGACAATGGAAACCAAGAAAATGTGGTGAAGAAAAGGACTGTAGTAAACAGAAAAACGCCACTGCTAAGCAAAGTTTGAGAATCGACTGCTTCTCAACCGTGGGGAAAGTAATGAGTAAACGGCCAATGGGTGGGGGAGTAACTATGCTCTAAGTGTGGCCAGTTTCTACCTCACCCCTGGCCCAGCAGCAAGACGACATATACTGTGGCTCCCTCCTCGGGAATAACAGCAATGCGATGCAATAAAGAGCCACGCTGGCGCAACTCCCGAACCAGCCAAAAGATCATTCCAGGAAATTTGTTTTCGGGTTTCAATCGGAGAGCCAGAATTTAGCCATGGAAGAAGCTCTATCATTACTCTTTAAAAGCCCCGGCAGAACGTGACCTCGAGCCAAATACTTTGTTCTGTTGTTTCTAAAGTAAACAGTAAGGGTTGAGGTAATTTTTTTAAAAAATTGCTCTTTCTTCTTGTGACATCAAACAGAAAGAATGACAAAGACGTATTAAGCCGATCAAATATTGCCCTTTTCTCCTCCCCTTTTTTCAATGGAAAGTTTCCCCGCGTGAATGGAGTCAATATTCTTCCAGCTCGTAGAACAGGAGTTTAGTGTTGTAGGAGCCTGGTTAGCGGTTAGTATGAGCTGATGTTGCTAGCAGCATTCTCTCCTGACGTTTCGCCTGCGTTTCAGATCCTCTGAAGATGCCAGCCACAGATGCAGGCAAAACGTCAGGAGAGAATGTTGCTAGAACACGGCCATACAGCCCTCGAAACCACACAGCACCTGCGATTCCGGCCGTGAAAGCCTTCGACAATACAAAGTGTGGGCTTGCTTTCGATCCCACTCAGAAATTTTGACTGAAAGAAGACAGAAGTGTGCACCCCCAAACTCACAGAAATCCTTCACCTAATGCTGTTTGGGACTGTGGAAAGCAGCAATTGCATCGGATGGGACCAATATAGTGTGGATCTTTCCTGCTGAGGCCATTTCCACTTGGAAAAGACAATAATGCTAAGAAAAGTTGAAGGCAGCAGGAAAAGAGCAAGCCCCAACATGAGATGGATTGACCATCTCAGTCTGCAAGACTGTTAACTATAGGGACATTTTGGAAGACATTGATTCATAGGGTCACTATAGGCTAACGCACCTTGAAGGGAGAAGAAGAAGAGTTTGGACTCATATCCCACCTTTCTGTCCTGTAAGAAGACTCAAGGTGGCTTTGCAAGCTCCTTTCCCTTCCTCTCTCCGCAACAGACATGTTGTGAGGTAGGTGGGGCTGAGAGACTTCTGAGAGAACTGTGACTTTGCCCCAAGGTCACCCTTCCGGAATGTCGGAGAATAATGGAAACACATCTGGTTCACCAGATAAGCTTCTCCCTGACCCTCAGGTGGTGGAGGAGTGGGGGAATCAAACCCGGTTCTCCAGATTAGAATCCACCAGCTCTTAACCACTACACCACGCTGAGAGCGCTTTAACACATGCACTGAAGGATGCCAATCTCCAGGCAGGGTCTGGAGAGCCACGGAATTAACTGGACTCCAGATGAGAGAGGTTGGTTTCCTCGGGAAGAAAAATGGCTGACCCCTGGAGATGAGAGAGAGGTTGGTTTCCTGGAAGAAAACCCTGCCCAGGGTTTGTAGGAGTAAAATTATCTCACTGGAACACTGGAGTTAAGGTGGACATCTTGTCTCTGATGCTTGGCGCTTTGTCCATGTAACATGGGCACCTGAATACGGAGACAGCCCTATAAAACATTACCCAGTCTGCCATTTTCACAGGCCAGAGAATTCTTTTTGGGGAGAGCTGCCGACATATTTCTGTTTTGTCTAACGTGCCTTTTGAAGCGGCAGCACAGCCACCATCTTGCCTCTGGAAGCAGCGGAGGGGGACTCGTGGCAGATCCAACTAAAACTGTAAACAGGCAGATGGTGCCGAGCCTTCAGAAGTGGCAGAGACTGGGTCAGCTGAGGCTGTTCTGGAGTAGTGCTGGGGAGAGATCTAATGAATCCGGGCGGATGGTCCTGACTTTTTTGGCACAAGAGTCGCCATTTTTTGGTGTCTCTGTTCCAACAGCCATGGGACATTTGTTTTGCACCCAGCACAGTTGCAACTCCTCCTAGCCTCCAGAAACCGCGGAATTTGGGATTTCCCATCATGCTCTGTGTAACATGTCTCTCTCCTCCCCCTCCCGGGTGCCAAATGCCTGATGGAAATGGGGACACTCCCTGCCAGTATCCCATATCCCCCACTCCGCTGCTTGTATTCAAAGCAGTGGTAGGGGGACAGTGCGGGGGCATGGTACCACACAGTTCCACCACGCCACATCTGATCAGGAGCCTGGAAGACGCCTTTAGAGATTTCCATGATCTCTATGGTTTTTACTTATAGAGTTTCGGAGAGCTCCTAGAGCAGTGGTTCTCAACCCGTGAGTCGCCATCCCTTTGGGGGGTCGAATCCATCTCACAGGGGTCGCCTAAGACTCTCTGCATCAGTGTTCTCCATCTGTAAAATGGATAAATGTTAGGGTTGGGGGTCACCATAACATGAGGAGCTGTGTATTAAAGGGTTGCGGCATTAGGAAGGTTGAGAACCACTTCTTCCTAGAGCATCACGCCACACAGTGACATCACTTCACTCCAGCTCTCAGCCTGCTCATGTTCGACCTCTTGCCCGTGCCTTGACTCTAGACCTCCTGACCATGTCTTTGTTTGCCACCAGCCTTAGACATTACACACACACTGGACTGTCTGATGGCACCCTCGCTAACACCAGTCTCCTTAGGCCTAGCCTATCAGTCTAACCAGTATCCCACACTGGTTATAAGTAATTCACTCCTGTGCCTGGCAAAGGCTAAAACTGGTGTGTTCAGAGAGCTGCAACTTTAGCCAGGCACGCTCGACGGCCTTGAATCTTTCCGGACGAGATTGTCGCCCTTCCCAGCCTAAACAAAGAGTAACATTTAGAGTGGCTTAAAAGCAACAGCCGGGGAGATCGCATCCTTGTCGTGCCCGGCCACCAGAAAAAAGTCGCCCAGGACTTGGCTTCGTGCGAGAATCAAATAAACAGAGGAGAGAGTCTCGAATGAAGCTCTTAAACGCTGGTTAAGGCGATGCATCATCCACCGAAGCCTTATTCACCAAGAAGTTCTATTTTGTATTTCCTCAATGTGTCCTCCGGGTTGCCACCTCCAGTTTGGGAAATTCCTGCAGAATTTGGGGGGGAGGGCAGAGCCGGAGGGAAGCAAGGGTTTGGGGAGGGGTGGGTATTAATATATCCAAGTTAAACTCTAAAAACCGGCATGATTAAAATGATGGCCAAACATTGATTCTGTCTTGTACATAATTCCATAGTATAGTTTGTGTAACAAAACAAGATGGCGTGATTTTAAAAAGTGTGTGTGTGGGGCCTTTGATTCCACCCATATGAGAAGCCAAACTGGCGTGGCAAACCTGTGAATGAAAAAACAGAAAGGATGAGAAGTTCGAAATCCTCCTGCACCTTTTCGCAAGCGAGCCGGACAGAATCCTGGCCTGTCTTTTCCATTCCCAGACTGACCAATCTCAATTTGAAAACACTTTAGCGCCCTCTGTTGTCCACTTATCAGCCCTGCCACCCTTGCTCTTCCCATTTAAAAAAAAAAAGTTGTTCCATAGAAATTGATGCATGCAACCGTTATACAAACTTATGCAGTCTGAGAATTGCTTCTGAATTACCTCATGGCTTGCAGTTATCCTGTTTGGTAACTTCACTTGCCCGTTTTCAGTTGCTCTCCTCGATGAACTCTTTATATCCCAGCCTGTTACCATAACCTCCGTATTTGGGTCTTAGATGGTGGATTTGTGGTTTGCAGGAAGACAGTTTTTCTGAAGGTTTAAAAGTAAAGATCATCCCCTGACTAACAGGGTAACATCACAACATGATGTTTACCAGGCAGACTTTGTTTACATAGTGGTTTGTTATGCCTTACTCCACACTTTAGCCTCAGCAAGCTGGCTTTTAATTCTTACCTCGGATCTCAGAGGAATGGAAGGCTGAATCTTACCTTGAGCCAAGCAATTGAACTCTGACTTCTGTTGGGATTGAACTCGACTTCTGTTGGGATCGAACTCAGGTTGTGAGTAGAGCTAAGACTGCAGCACTGCAGCATGCCATAAATCTTCATAGGAGGTAGACAGCTCTATGAACCAGTGATAGCAAAGAATGGAAGCTCCGCGGCTTATTATTTATACTCCGCTTTTCTCCCTAATGTGGACCTGAGGTGGCTGGCATCCTTCCCTACTCTTCCATCTTATTCTCACAACAACCACCCTGTGAGGTAGGATAGGCTGAGAATGTGTGACTGGCTCCAGAGTCACCTACAAACTTCCACGGCACAGTGGGGATTTGAACTTCAGATCCTAATTCCACGCACTCACGCAGTGGGGGTTTGGTGGGGATCCTAATCTATGCACCACGCAGCAGTGGCGTAGGGAGGTTGGGTTAAGCCCAAGTGTATCTAATCTGAAGGAACCGGGTTTGATTCCCCGCTCAGCCACGCCTGAGCTGTGCAGGCTTATCTGGGGAATTCAGATTGGGCCTGTGCATTCCCACACATGCCAGCTGGGTGACCTTGGGCTAGTCAAAGTTCTTCGGAGCTCTCTCAGCCCCACCCACCTCACAGGGTGTTTGTTGTGAGGGGGGAAGGGCAAGGAGTTTGTAAGCCCCTTTGAGTCTCCTGCAGGAGAGAAAGGGGGGATATAAATCCAAACTCCTCCTCCTCCTCCTCCTCCTCTTCTTCTTCTTCTTCTTCTGGATACTCTAACAGCTACACTACACGCTTAGCCCTCTTTTAGGAGAGAGTATTTCTTTTGATGCCAAAGATTTGGGGCACGAGGAGGACATGAAAAGGCCTTGGAGGTCTTTCTCCCCTGACTATGAGCTTCCCAAGGCGTCTGCTGGAAAAAAGAGAGAGGCAGGATTTTGATTACACCCCTTTGGCCTGATCCAGTGTAAGCAATTCTTGCAGTTTAAAAAAAATGCATGTGGGTTGGAAGGAGAACTTCTACAGTATTGTCTTTGCTCTCGATTTCTAATAACATGTTTTAACTAAGCCATGGAGCCAGGCTCGAGCCGCAGAGCTGGAAGCAACTGTTGGCCTACTGCACAGCTGTCTGCTGGAAGGTTGCCTCGTGGTGAAGCCAATGGCTTGTTCTTCAAAAGCACCCCGACCACGCTCTAAGTGAAGAATGGGGATGCCGTGGCTCCTCGGCCGCAGGAACCTGGACCTTGGAAAACACTAGGTGCTGGGGACAATCCAAGAGGAAGCTGTTTTGACGGATGGCCACTTCAGATGGGTCTACAGCTCTGTACATGTCTCTTTGGCCATTTCTCTTCTGTTTCCGACTCCTTCCTGGTGGAGCAGTAGGCATCACTGTAGACCAGGCGTCACAGAGACAACCGAAGATTCGCAGCAATGGTTTCCTCATTCTGGCTGTTCCGACTCAAAATCCAGCGCAACTGTGATCCTTGCAACTGTCAAATTCTCCAGGTTAGACTATTGTAACTCTCGCTCTATGTGGGCCTTCCCTTGCTTCTGATTCGGAAATTGAAACTGGTCCAAAATGCTGCAGCTCGCCTGCTCACAGGAGGTACCTTTCGAGACCATATTTTACCTGTGTTATGTAGTCTGCATTGGCTCCCAATTGAGTTCCGAGTCATCTTCAAGGTGTTGTTGCTAACCTTTAAGGCTTTCACGTGGCTTTTGGGACCTTCGCACCTTTGGGACCGCCTTTACCCTGCATGTCTCCAGCGCCTCGGCCTCATGCGTTCAGCAGAGGCCAATTTGTTGGTTGTCCCACCCTCTATGATGTGGCTGGCCTCCGCCAGGGCCAGGGCCACCTTGGTGGAACAGCCTCCCTCCATCTTCGTCCGGGCCCTGTGGGACCTTGGTGAGTTCCGCAGGGCCTGTAAGACTGGAGCTGTTCTGGTCGGGCTTTTTTTGCGGGGGGTGTCAGCTGCAGAGGGTGCCCCCCGGGTCCCCTCCCCTCCTCCCTTTGTTCTCTGTTTATTATGTGGCCCATTTTAGGGGGGGACCTTTTGGGGTTCCCCCGAGGGGGGTTGATTTTAGTTCTC
>NC_059440.1:28930405-28946587 GCF_021028975.2 Sphaerodactylus townsendi
TGCATTATTCCGCCTGTGCGGAAGGGACCTGGAAGCTGATAAAACCTTTACGCCTAAAAGCAGTTCATTATCTCTTCCAGATCTTTCAGTGTTTAATTTCTCTAAGTGGTGAAGTTTAACAATGCCCTTAATCTCTTTTCCTTATTCTTAGAAGCTGAGGCAGCTGCAGCAGCTTCGGTAAGGATGAAGTGCTCAGATATTTTGGAAGTGCTTAGATATTCTTTTGTGTTCCAGCTCTGATGGCAATGAATAACTTTTTGAAAGGAACAATGGATTTATCAATGCACTCTTCCGAGATTGCTGCAAATGGAAGAACTCCTTTTCAGCTAATTGCTTGGAAATGTGGTGATCCAGCACTGAATAATCTAAAAGCTCATTTCGGCTAGACAAGTTAACTGATCTTGTAATCTTAACGCGATAACAGCGTAAGTTCACGAGTGCGTGTCTCTGTGGAAGGTTTTGTAACATAACCTGTGGGTGTGAGTGTGGTATGTGACATTTGCAAGATGAAAATGGAGCACGTCTATTCTTCACTTGGTACCTGTGCCTTTTAGGTTGGCCCATCTGCCCTTTTTAACTGTCTTGTCATTGTGGGAAAAGTAGCTGGTTGGTCTAGGTCAGAAATTGGGCTTGCTCAGTGGATTCTCCCTCATTATGGAAGAAGAGGAGTTTGGATTTATACCCCACCTTTCTCTCTTGTAAGGAGACTCAAGGTGGCTTACAAGCTCCTTTCCCTTCCTCTCCCCAGAACAGACACCTTGTGAAGTAGGTGGAGCTCAGAGAGAGTTCAGAGAACTTTGTGTGACTAGTCCAAGGTCACCCAGCAGGAATGAAAAAAATGCAGAAACACATCAGTTCACCAGATCAGCCTCAACCCTCAGGTGGAGGTGGGGAATCAAACCCAGTTCTCAGATTGCAAACTACAATGTCAGTTATGCTACTCCTTACCTTGGTAAGACTAGGACAAATCCTAACTCTGCCATGAAAGGTTGCTGGATAACTGTAGACCCAGTCATATTATCAGCTTCATAGGAGTTGTTATGTGGTTAAAAATGGTGCTGAAGAAATGATGGAAGCCACTTTGTGCCCTGTTGTGGAAAGGTAGGATATAAATGAAATAATAAAAAGATTTTTTGAAAAGTGAACCTCAAAATGTATGTAGATCAGCACAGATCAACTGGACATGCCTAGGCTACTTTATGTGAAACAGGTCATTCACACAGTATGTTTCTACCAGTGGAGTAATATGGACCATCCTAGAGACAAACATTGTGAATTATTACAGCTGATATATTAAATAGCAGTTGATATTGTGGTAGTTGTTCAAACACAACTTACAGAGGGTAAATTAAAACAGCATGGGGTGGGGCCTTAAATGCTGTTGTGTGAATCAACCTCCATAAAATTCTTCTTAGGGTGTTGAAACCAAACCACCAGAGGGGAATCAGATGGTTAATATCTTCCATGCAAGAATTTCTGATAATCTTGGTATCAAGGGGTATTTCATCCCTACTTAGACAGTGTCAGGGCGTCACACAAGATGGATTTCATTACCCACAGAAACATTCCAATAATTTTTGTTATGCTCTCGTTTCCAAGCTATGTTTCCAAGGATTTTGATTGCTTCAGTTGGCAACAGCTTTGCTTGGCTTAACTGACTAGAATGTATTCTGGTATTTAGATTTGTATGCAAAATCCTTACATCTCCCCTCCCCCCTTCATTATCAGGAGTTTTGATCCCCTGGGATCAATTGTTCAAATCTCACATATTGAAAATGGCCCATTTATTTGAGACCTTTTAAGTCTGAGCTCAAACATGGATGTTTTCTGATGACTTCTCTTGATCCAGGTGCTGGCGTTAAATGGGAACTGCAGGGGCCATTAGAAAAACCCACACAACTAGTCTTCTGATTAAAACCTGTTATCGTGGATCTTCCTGACTAGAGGGTTCTCATGGAGCTTGTGCAAAGCTGAGATCTCTAGAAGGAAGACTAATAGGACTTGGGAATGTTCAGTCTGGAGAAGAGGAGTTTGAGGGAGACATAGAGGCTCTCATGATATATCAAGCCATGATGGGAAAGTTACAGTGTGGAGAGGCAGTGGTGGGATCCAAAATTTTAGTAACAGGTTCCCATGGTGGTGGGATTCAAACAGTGGCTATTAAGCCAATGGGACTAAATTTGTGAGGAACTGCTTAGTGGCTAGGCATTCAGAGGCGGGGAGCATTAATAATTTCTGTTACTGTAAAAAAACTCTTACTGTAAAAAAAAAAGTTCCTAATTTCCAGCTGGTATCTTTCTGTCCATTAATTTAAACTCATTATAGCAAGTCCTATCGTCTACTGCACGGTAGGCTACTTCTCCTCCTAACTGACTGCCTGTCAAATACTTAATACTTTCAAATGCCCAATTTTGTTTCCTAGAAATCAAAGAAGATGCTCCTTAAACAAGGAACTTTACCATATTACTAAACATGTTTTTAAAACAGACCAACAGGAGAATTATCTCCCATTTTCTACCTTAAGCTAACCAGCCACATGAGAGCAAGCAGGACTTTATGATTTTTTTTTGTACCTAATGGAATTTCGGAAGAAAGCAATTGAGTGGTAACCCCCCCCTCTTTCGGCACACACAAATAGTGGTAACCCTCGGGAACCTGTGAGAACCTGCTGGATCCACCTCTGGTGGAAGGGATAACTGTACTATGGAAATCTATCTCCCTATATGGAGTCATATATGAGAGGAACAACTAACCCGAAAGCCAGTGCTTGTGACATCCTGTTCAGTAATGTTCAAGACAACTTCTCCTCAGAAGAACCACCTTAGTTCAGTCCATGGACCACAAGTTTAATACATATGTGGTCTAGGAGTGCTATAGGAAAGCATTAAAGGTCCCACAAGTGCGGTGCCAGTTAGGGGAGATAGTCTGGGTGTAGATGGACTAACTGACCAATTTAGTATCATTTCTTTGATTTCATGGGACCACAACTGCTTGTGAGGGCAACAGGTCTATGAGCCAGGACTGAGTTGTTATCAAAAAGTACCAGTGGGTGAAAATGTGGCTGAGCCCCCGCCGGGAGAGCTTATAAACATAATAAATATAACAACAACAACAACAACATGTTCTGCTACACCCACCTTGACTGCAGGTGCTTCAGTTTAAAAGCTTCAACAACCTCAGTTTATAGAGATTCTGTTTACCTGGACTGAGTTTATAGATAAGGTCACCAACCTCCACGTGGTGCCTACCGAGGTCTCTCTTAGGATGACAGCTGGTTTCAAGTGACCCGATCAATTTGCCTGGAGAAAAATAGTTGTTTTGGAGGTGGTGCTTTGTGGCATTATATATACCAATTTTGAGAATTTCCCAATACAGCTGACAACCCTCGTTCATAGGCCCGATCATAATAGAATAGAATAGAATGGGAGAATAGAATCTTTATTGGCCAAGTGTGATTGGACACACAAGATTGTCTCGGTGCATAGGCTCTCAGTGTACATAAAAGAAAAAAAATACATTTGTCAAAAGTCATAGGTACAGCACTTAATGATTGTCATATAAGGTCCTAGTAAGCCATCAGGAAACAATCCAGCGGTAGTAATGAAAAAAACATAAAATGTAAAATCATAAAATAAAATGAAATGTCAGCACAGGCTAGAGGCATACAGTCATAAGTGGGAGGGAGATGGGTAATAGGAATGAAGTGAAAAAAGTAGTGCAGTAATTATACATAATAAATATATAATAAATAGTTTGACATTATGAGGGGAATTATTTGTTTAACAGAGTGATGGCATTCGGGAAAAAAAACTGTTCTTATGTCTAGTGGTAAGAAGAAGAAGAAGAAGAAGACTTTATTTACAGTCCATTGACCAGATGTATTGTAAAGACTTCAAAATATCTACATACAAACAAAACACGAAGACAGATCTCTCTCCCTTATTCCAGCTCTCTCCCTCTATATATCATTATACTTATTAAACACACCAAACAGCATAAGAATACTAAGCAATAAAATATCTAAGGGGGGGATACCATATTCAGATCATTTTTTCTTTTTCATAATGAATAGACAGAATTTGCTACCCATTTAGTAATATTCTCCTTCTTATCTTGTAATAGTTTTTGACAACAAACTTTATCAGAACAATATGTCATTTTGTGTAGTAGATGTGACAGGCATTTTTCCTTGCCTCCTCATAAAGAGGGACATACAATAACATATGCTCTATAGTTTTTACAGACTTCAGAGAGCAAGAACATAACCTTGCAGCGTAAGGTATCTTTTGATATTTCCCTTCTAAAACAGAAGGTAAATGTACACTTCTTGCAAGAGTAAAAGCTCTCCTTAGATCTTTGTTATCCAGATAAGTTAAATAAAAAGGAGCAGGGGGCAGTGATATATTTCTGTGTATAGCATAAGAAAATCTGAATATCTTGCCAGATCAGACTGTCGTGATACATCTTTGATTCTTTGGGTGGCCATCATAATAGCTGCAGCACTGGACATTTGCCTTATTTCATTGTTTCCAGGTCACGTGAAACACATTACTTCAAAGTTATGAGACAGATCTGTGTCTGTCTATGAAATAGTCTTTTAATCTTCCACAAAGTTATTTACATACATAAAAAAAAATGCTATTAAGGCATAGAAACCAATTTAACAACCAACATTATCAGACAGTCTTCCCATACATAAAACCACCACAGGTATTATTCCAAAAGTTCCAAAGGAACCTAGCTACAAATTTAAAATCACAGAAGAAGAGTTGTTTTAGCAGGAATGCAACCTTCCCAGCAACAGAGTATTCCTTAGAAGCTTAGCAGGAAGAGTCAAAGCCTGGTCTAAGCTTCTAGCCATTATTTGGGGCAGTTAAACTTATGTGTTCCATGGATTGCACCACTATGTCGTACAGTGGGGGGCAGACAAAACTTATTTTAAAACCTGGAACTGTGCTATAGTTACCTGATCCACTGAAAAATTTTAACACTCTTGTTATATTTAGAACAGTTGATGCTGGCACTCACGGGTCGAAAATGAGTCTGCTATCAGGACTGTTATTTTTAAATGAATCTTTTTTTTTTTTGGTATAATGCTCCAAACAGGCTGGCACAATATATATCACGTAGCTGAAAATGTTACTTTGAAGTCGGAACACAGCATTACTTGGGACATTTTCTGCATCTCACCCAAATTCGCATCTTTTTTTCTTGTAACCGATCTGGGATTGAGTATTTTAATGTGACCCGGAGTCCCATCTTGCTGCTGATTTGAAACGGGTCTTAAAGAATAGACCGAAAGCAACATCTTAAACATGGGCAATTTTGATAGTCAGGATTTATGTGTCGAGAGAGCTTTAAAAGCTCTTTGGAAGTCGCACCAAAAGGGTTCCTATCTCAACTGCCTACACTGGTAATTTCTGTGGAAATTTTGCCCAAAAAGCTTGTTCAGGTTTTCTTTAAAAAAAAATTAATTTATACTCTGTTCTTTTAGAAAACACTATAGCTTCGATGTGCACAAATTTTGCCTGTAATTGCACCTGCTAGCTGAATTGTTTTGATGGGCTAGGAGTTATTTATATAAGGTATTTTGGATAAAGTTGACAAAATGCTTAACTGGGTAGTGCTTGATATTTTCATGTAGGATGAGTAGGACAGCCGGCAATCAGCAGAGATTGGAGTAAGTTTGACTGACCAGGTGGGAGAGACCGTGGCTTAGCAGTTGAGTAGCTGCTCAATCCATGGGCTAAGTGGGCCCCACCACCCTCGGGTAACCGTGGTGGCAGAGTTCAGTCGGTTTGCACCACTGGCAGAACCCGGTTGTTGGTAATGGTGTTGTAAACAAACTGAAGTTGTTAAATGGATTTTGAATCCCAACCGCCAAAGCCAGTTGTTAAATTATTTTGAATCCCACCACTGCCTGTAACTCTTTTAAAAAAGTATCTGATGGTCGGCGATGTAAAGACCTCATTCTGTGACCCTGGAGTTCCTCTGCCAGTCAGAGTAGATATTATTGGCCTTGCCAGACCAATAGTATGGTACAGAATGGTCGTTTCATGTATTCATGAGAGGTTCGTGAGATCCATCTTCAAATTTCTGATGCTCACCGGGGCGACCATGGGCCAGCTGCTCTTTTCCAACCCAGCCAGCCTCCCAGAGTTGTTGTGAGGACAAAGCAAAAGGAAGAAACAAACAAACATGTATGCTGCTCTGGACTCCCTTTGAGGGAAGGCGGATAAAAAATATACAATATAGAAACTTAATTTCACCATATCTTTGGAGATATGTAGACCTCACTTTGGAGATCCTTTTGACATGATAGAGATCTTTGACTTACCATGATGGAAGTGTTTCTTTGATTGAGTGAGGAGAGAGTATGGGAATGGAAAGATCCATGATAAGACCTTTCTTTCTAAAGATGCAGAAGAGTCTTCCAGTTGTTTTCATCCACAGGGCAAAGGGCTAAATCATTTGCTGTTTGTTGATCTCCACAGACCCTGCCTTTATTCCATTGTGAAGCCCATGGAAGGTTCTCATGAAGTCTCCCATTCAGGTTTTGATGGAACCAGCTTAGACCAAGAGAGCCAGCATGGTGTACCACAGGAGCAATGGACTCTGGAGAACTGGGTTTGATTCCCCCACTCCTCCATATGAGTGGTGGACTCTATTCTGGGTAAGTGGATTGTGTTTCCCTGCCCCTCCACATGAAGCCTAATGGGTGACCTTGGACTAGTCTCAGTTCTCTTTAGAACTCTCGGCCAATAACACTTTACCTCAATAAGGTATCTGTTGTGGGGAGAAGAAGAGGAAGGTGATTGTAAGTCAACCTTGAAACTCACGGCTATGGAGAGAAAGATAGGCATACCAACTCAAAGTCATTGTCTTCTTTAGCTTCAGTAAGGTTAGTAGGTACAGCAGGTGCCTTCTCGACCCTGGTGCCCCTGGATGTATGGGGCTTAGGTAAAATTCGTGGAGCGAGGGATGGGCGGGAGGGCTTTACTTCTGGAATTCTTGAAATATCTTGAGCCTTGACAGTGGCTCTGAGGAGATTCTCTCACCTCACACACGCAAATCGGTCTACGTCAATATTAGGTCCACACCAGTGTCCGCCAGTCCTACTCTGAGAGGCACCCAAGTAGGGTGGAAAAAAATGGGGGAAATGCTTCTTGCACACCATATGCAGGCCTATGTAGAAGTATTGTGGTTACCGGTCGGAAGAAGGGATTACCGAAAGCAGGATGGGGACTTTCTCACTTCCCCTCACATTGAAGAAGAGGAGGAGTTGGCTTATATCCACCTTTCTCCTGTAAGGAGACCTGCTGTGGTTTACGCCCTTTCCTCCCCACAACAGACACCTTGTGAAGGGGGGGGGGGGGGGGGCTGAGAGTTCGGTAGAGAACTGTGACTACCCTGGGCACTCAGCAGGAATGTAGGAGTCGCGGAAACACATCTGTTTCCCTTTGGTGATAAGCCTCTGCCACTCAGGTGGAGGAAGGGAAGGCAATCGCGGGAGCCTTCAAGATGGAGGCAGAAAACAAGGGCATGTACCAACTCTTCTTCATTTTTACAGTGCCGATGCAAGAAGTTATTTATTTGGGATGTGTCTTCTGACAAGTTCCCCACAATCTTCAAGAGACAGAGTGTGAAAGCTCTCATTGATTATTATTCCTATTATCATTCATCATTTTATTATTTATTTCATGTATACCAGCGGGGACCTAAAGTGGCTCATATCATTTCTCCTCTCTCCTCTATTTTTCTTCTCAAACCAACCCTGTGAGGTAGGATAGGCACCTCCAACGCTCCAATAAAAGTAAAGTTAACGGTGGATCTCGCTGACCACTGTGCCTCACCAGTGGGGCCTGGTAACGCGTCGTACTTTCTGAACCTTCAGCTGTTCATCATGTAAGGCTGTGAGGTCCCTTCTAAAATACGCAGAATAATGCACTTTCAATCCACTTTGAGTGGGGAATCAAAACCCTGCTCCCCAGACAGAATCCAACTGTTTCTAACCACTCACACCATGCTGGCTCTCTTTGCAACAGTCTAAATAAAGAGTGAATCTGCAATGGAAGGCAGACTCGCAACAGTGGCTGTTCCCGTTGTTTTGCAGTAATGCCAGAGTCCGTCCCCATATAATCAGCCCGCGCTAACTCTCCTGCGACTGTTGGGGCCACTGCTGGGAACAGAACAGTGGGTGGTGATTCTTGACTCTTTGGTCCAATTTCTAGCAAAGTCAAAGGGTCCCCATTGACGTTCCTTAAAGACATCAACTGTGGTTGGCGTTTCTAGGCATAGCCAGCAGAACTGCAGCTAAAGAAATTAGCAACCTTTAATCTCCTGAAAAGTCACTTAGGAGGCCTGATACAGTAACTCAGAGGAGGTTAACGCTGTGATTCCCTCCTCCCTCCTTTTAATTGCTCCCATGACAAGTAAACACGATACAAAGATCCATCATCTTCCCTCGGCCTCCCAGAATAATTTACAGAATCTTCCCAGAATAATGTACAGAATTTTTTTAAAATTAGCTTACATTAGTAAATGCAAAGTGGCCCGTCAAGCCATCGTCAAGCTGAGGTTCTTTCCAAATTTAAAATCAATTAACTATCAGAAGTTCCTTCCCATCTCTCAACAATCAATTTGCAAGGAACTGTTCCATTAGCTAGTGCTATCTGGGGAGATCGGCAGAGCTGACTTAAAATCTCCCCCCCTCTCCATGTTTTTTTCCTTTAACTTCTTTAGATGGGCCATTTAACACCCACTCCATACTCTGACACCTTGGGTAGCCAGACACACCAGTTTAATGATTTTGCAAAACCCCGAGGCTATTCAACACATTTACTTTGCAAAGCTTAATTTCTGGAATTTATTATTCTAATGCCAGCAGCTCTCACAATGGGGACTGGCACAATGTGAAATGCTGGGCAAAGAGACAGCCAGGATGAGTCCGCCTCAGCAGAACCCGTCACCTGCCAGCTTCCACCTTTAACAGAATTCTCCTTATTGGTAAAACAGTAGAGGGTTTTGGAGAACGCTTTGAGTTCTCACACTGCAGTAAAGAGATTAAGCTACGCAGGAAATGTGACAGATTTTTTGTACTAGGGATGAATGGAATCCCATTTTTTTTGTTTCTTTTATGCACGCTCAGATTTTTTTTTGTCATCCGTTTCCTCGCTCCGTACCATTGGTTTTGTTGATTTGTTTGTGTTGCATATGCATGTCGGAGCACGCCACAGGAAAAGAGCCAATAAATACCTAAGTTAATATGCAGCGATTTTTTATATGGGGCTTGGAAATGACCAGCGTGGTATTTTGGCTATTACGCAGAGTGCATGTCGCTTATATCTGCTGATGGAGTTTATTCATGCACGGTAGATGTAGCAAAAAAAAAGGTGTAGGTTTTTTATAGCAGGAGTATGATGTGAGAAAACGTAAACATGCCAAAAAAATGAAGTGTTGTGAGTCTAGAATGACACAAGGGAGAAGGGAAATTGAAACAAAGGTTTTGGCTATAGGTGAAGGCAGCAGGATTGAGAAAGACACTCACCCACGGTCCCTTAGTGTATTCCATTGCTCAAGCGGGGTTTTGAGCTTGGGCCTCCCATCTTCTTAGTACAGGGGACTTGGGGCTGGTTCAGAAAGCAGCTCCCCAGAGCCCGTAAAAAACTTGATGCTGAATTCATCCATTCATCCATCCATCCATCCATCCATCCATCCATCCATCCATCCATCCATCCATCCATCCATTCATCCATCCATCCATCCATCCATCCATCCATCCATCCATCCATCCATCCATCCATCCATCCATCCATCCATCCATCCATCCATCCATCCATCCATTCATTCATTCATCCATCCATTCATTTCATTCATTCATTTCCATTCATTCATTCATTCATTCATTCATTCATTCATATGTATGTTATTTATAGTTCTCCTTCCCCACTGGAGATTAAGGCAGAGCAATAGTAAAAGCCCCTAATGCACTTCGAATAATGTGGAGGTGAAGGCTGTCTCTCCCTTCAAAGAAGAAGAGGGAGTAGTAGTAGTTTGGATTTATATTCCATCTTTTCTCTCCTGTAAGGAGACTCAAAGGTGATTTACAAGTTCCTTTTCCCTTCCTCTTCCCCAATAACAGACACCTTTGCTTGAGGTAGGTGGGGCTGAGAGTATTTCCGAGAGAATCCGGTGATCAGCCTGGCGGTCAACGAAGTAGTGGAATGTGGTAAGAGTGGTGGAAACACATCTGTTTCACCGGATAAGCCTCTGCCACTCAGGTAAAGAGTGGGGAATCAAATCCAGTTCTCCCAGATTAGAATCCACTCGTTTTAACCACTACACCACCGGCTCCCCACAGAGCGTCACACCCCCTGCCAATAACAACTTACTGGAGGTCCCTGGCTCGGAAAGAAAGTCTGGCTGTCCTGGAACCAGAGCCAGAGCCTTTTTGGCTGGCCCCGGTGGAATGCGTTTCTGCCAAATGAGACCTGGACCCTGCAGGACTTCGCCACAGTTCAAGAGGACATATAAGATGGAGTTGTTTTGCCAGGCTTTTTTTAATTGAGGTGGCAGCAACAGTTTTATCCATCTTAGCTGGCTCTCCCTCCCTCTCCTTCTCTTCCTGTATTATCATCATTGGCATTATCTGGATGGGGTTGTGTGAAGGGCATTGAAATTTTAACTGGTCCTCCCTTCATGGGTTTGTGGTATGTTTAAGGCTCCAGATTTTGTTGTTTATTTATGAGCATGTTGATTTCTATTGACACTGAATACACTGGTAATACTCTAGGAGCCTGTTGTGGCGAGAGGACAGTGCGGTTAAGAAGGTCGTAAATGGAACAAAAGCTTAATGTAAATAAATGGAAATAGGATTAAGACTGCAGAAATTAAAAATCAAGTAAAGATGTGGAACAAAGGTGACACAAAGTAAAAAGCATCAATTGAAACAGCATTACTGAACAATGTAGAAATTACAGAACTGCCTTTTTGCTTCTGACAGAGAATGCTTGTGAGATCCAGACCATGGTCTTCCACTATACTTTTTAAATTTTAGATCATTCAGCCCGAGGAGCTCTGTTGAGCTCCAAAGCTTGCAGGGTTTTGCACCATTTGGCTCAATCCCATATAAGTTATTACTAACAGATGTTGTTCCCGCTTTGGCTTTTGCCTGGATGGATTCCTAGCGCGAACAGTCTTCTTTCCGTGGTTAATGCAAATTAACTGAGAAGGAAGATTCCCAAGAGGCTTAAAACACTTGACAATGCACATGTTGATTCTGGCTTCTACCAGTGACTGTGCGATTTTTTGCTTCAGGGAGTGTGACTCGGTAGAGCACATGCCAAGTTCAGTTCTTGGCACCTTTGCTTAAAGAATCTCCAGAAGCAGAATTGGGGAGAGACCCACAGAACACAGGAATAGCTGAACCACCCAGTCTTGTTGGTGGCCTCTCTGGTGAGAGATACCTTTGCATTATAAGCAGAGTGCATGGAGGCCAAAGCACAGCTTTACGTCTCAAGCATGTGTGATGGCAGAGGGCACAAAGAAAAAAGTCGACGCCATTTTGTAGTTTCTAACTCAGCGATGGCGAACCTTTTCGAGACTGAGGGCCCAAATTGCAACCCAAAACCCACTGATTTTATCTAGTGCGCCAACAGCCGCAATTTAACCTGAATACTGAGGTTTTCATTTAGAAAAAACGTGGAGTGCATGGCTTCAGGAGTAAGCTTGGAGGTGGTAGTCGCATGGCTTTTGCCCCAGCAACCGTGCAACTCTTTTCCAATGGGTGGAGTCACAACCTAGGGAGGGTTTACTCAGGAAGCCCCCCCCCCATTGCCAGCAAGCCGAGCTTTCTCCCAGGTGAGCGATGCGGCACTTTTAAGTTCTTCGCATGAAAATCAGCGGGTTACAGCAGCTGGCTTAACAGGGGGTTACCCACACTCGCTTCCCTAAAAACTAGGTCTTAGGTTTTAATGTTAATAATTGAGCCTCAGCGCCCAGGCCGTGCCTAGATGTGTGTGTGTGGAGGGGAGACTCTGTTTTAGCGCTGCGCTCACACAGAGAGGGTTTCTGAAGGTGCCACCTCTGGCACCCGTGCCATAGGTTCGCCATCACTGTTCTAACTAATAAGAGGAGTCTTTATTAGTGAACTCCATTGTGGACAGAGAAAAGCGGAGAGATAGGTTCTTTATTCTAATTTATCTTTGGCTGGATGGTGGATGGATGCAGAAGTCTATAGTCCACTGCACACACGGTGCAAGATGGAGAAGTAGAGGAATTGTGTGGAAAGGAAGAGAAGGAAGGAAGTCCCTAAGAGTATCAGCATTCTACACATCAAAGGGATCGTGTGTCAGCATGATAGAGAAAAGGTGTCTTGATTCTCTCTAGCTATCTGACTTACTGGTAAGACCTCCTCTGTCTCTGAGGCAGGAAACAGCGGCGTCCTTCATTTCAAATAGATCTGACTTGGCACAAAAACACCATCTGGCAGGAAAGCAGGGAGGTGGATTTATTGGTGACAGAATTGGCATCGCGATTTTCAGTGAAACCTCCTGACCCTCGTGCTGATTGACTTCCCCAAGATGCCGGAGAGTTGCATTTTATAAGGCAAAGCTTAGCACGATGCGTTTTTTTTCCCCACTGTAATGGAAAGTAACAAGCATTTAAGTATTCCCTTTGAGCTCGGAATGGAATGTAGAAAAGGAGGCATCGCCGGAGGCTGTGAAACAAAAAAGCCAAAGAGGCAAAACAAAACAAATCCCAACACTGTACAGGGAGCGTGGAACATCTCTGAGAGTGCAGGGACTGATCCTAACTTCTGGTCAACCTGTATCAAGCCTTTCAGTGTCCCCGACATGGAAAGCAAGATTGGTAAGGAGTATCGGTACAGAAGTCCAGGCCTTGAAGAATGTGTACAGTCCAAAAGAAATCCTCATTCACCCCAGCGCAGTGTGTATTAAGTGGTGGTCATTACCTCCCGACTTATTAAGTGGCCTCTGGCGACCATTAATAAGCTCCCAAGCGTGCTATTATTAACAGCCTTGCTCAGGTCGCTGCCAATTTTATTCACCGCATCTCTTGTCTCGGTGGAAGATGTTGTCCTGCCTCAAGGCGTAGGACAGTGCACGGTACACAGTGTAAAAGGCACACAGGTCTAGTAAAACTAAAGGCCGCGGCTTCCTTGAAGGAGCTGCAAGCCCAGAGCCTGGCTCGAAAGTAAGTGAGGATCCCATGGTGCAAAAGCCCCTAAAATGTAAAAGGTTTTTTTAATAAAGCCTCAAATCCCCCCATATAGAAGTAGCAGTGGCGTAGTGGTCAAGAGCAGGTGTACTTTCATCTGCAGGAACTGGGCTTGATTCCTGCTGTTGCCACCTGAGCCGGAGAGGCTTATCTGGGGAATTCAGATTAGCTTGTACACTCCAGAACATGCCAGCTGGGTGAGCCTTGGGCTAAAAATGAAGTTCTTTGGAGCCTTCAGCCCCCCACCTACTCCCTCACAGGCAGCCTGTTGTGGGGAGAGGAAGAGGAAGGAGCTTGTAAGCCACCTTGAGTCTCCTTACAGGATAGAAGGGGGGGATATAAGTCAAACTCCTCCTCCTCCTCTTCTGTTGCCTCTGCCGCCGCCGCCGCCGCCGCCGCCGCCTCCTCCTCCTCCTCCTCCTCCTCCCTCTCCCTCCCTCTCTCTTCCTCTTCCCTCTTCCTGCTTCCTCTCCCTCCCTCTTCCTCCCTCTTCCTCTCCCTTCTGCTTCCCTCTTCCTCTTCCTCTTCCTCTTCCTCCTTCCTCCTTCCTCTTCTCTTCCTCTTCCTCTAGCTAGGAGTTGCCAGTTCTCTGGGTTGGGAACACCTGGAGATTGGAGGTGGTGGCGGTGAGTGAAGCCTGAGGAGGGCAGGTCATTACAGCCCACCTTCCAAAGCAGCAGCTATTTCTCTCAGGGCAACCTGATCTCTGTCACCTGGAGATGAATGGTTAATCCTTAGAGATCCCTTGTGCCACCATCTTCGAGGTTGGCAACCCTACAAGTCACATAAAAGACAGCCTACTGCCCTCCACGGCCACTCGGGAGTCACATCGAGGCAACCAGACTTAACATAGCTGGTGCTTGGCGGAGACATAGAAAGGGGAGGCAAAGCCATTTCAGAAACTAAAATAATTGACTAATAAATCCTAACAAGAGCTCCAAACGCTCTCCCAAGCATGCTAATAAAACGCTATCATTACAAGGCAAAGTACAGAGTTGGCTTATTGTACTCCACTGTCCCTCAGCCCTCCGAAATGGTCAGGGGAAAAGGACATAGGAAGCTTAGCGGATGCCAATATAGGGTCAGCTGTAGGAACACTGTCACTGACTATCGTAGGGGGGGTGGATTCGCTTCCGCCCGTTAACGACCCTCTTAAGCAATTCAGAGAGCACGCTAGGGAAAGCTTTTGAGTGCTCGTTAACAATAAGAAAGCGAATCGCGAAGGTTTGCAGGGGAACGTGTGCTAGCTACGACGGCTCTTTCCAAATTAAGTTTGCGGGCCAGGAGTAAAACCGATGGGTTTATGGAAATGGAGGTTCATCTGGAAGGAGAACAGCAAGCCGCAAAAGCATTGGGCCAATCTTAATGGGATCCCCTCCTTCCCTCTCTGTTTTTTGGCCAAGCGTTTCTTGTAAAGGGTTTTATTTTTTAGGCCTCTCCTTACGTTCTAAAATGCAATGCTTTGGCTCTTAGGGTGAGTAGACAGAAGGGTGTGTGTGTGTGTAAGCTAATAGGCTTTTGAAGACAGTTGTAACAGATGGATGTTCGGCTTACCAGGATCCCACGCTGGCGACTTTGAACAGAGTTATAGCCTTCCTAAGTTCCCAAGAGGTCCAGTGAAGGCCTAAGAAGGGAGTAACTGTGTTTAGGACTGTAATTCAGCAATAACCCACTTCTTTTCTAGCCCTGTTTATTGCCTCTGAACTATGCTAAGGAACTGGCGAAGTCCAGGCCCTTTCAACGGGTTGTAAAAAAAAAGTGGGGGAAAGGCAGGGTTACATGAACCTCCCTTTCCCTCGTCCCTTCGATCCTCGGTGATTTTTTTCTCTTCCCTGCCAGCTTCATAGGCAGGCATCATCAACCCTGCCCCCCCCTCAGGCCATGATACGGCCTGTTTCCCCTTTGTGTTTAAGAGGGGAGCTGGGAAGTTGGGTTTTTTTAGTGATGCTCTTTGTTTTAATGCAATTGCAGCAGTGGCTTAGGAGGTTAAGCATTTCGTGTATTCAATCTAGAGGAATGGCGGGTTCTGACTTTCGGTGCTCTGCCACCTCGAGCTGTGGAGGCTTTTCTGGGAAATCAAGCTCGCATGTACCTCCCACATGTGCTTACAGTTGCGTGACCTTGAGCTAGTCACAGCTTCTCGAGCCTCTCTCAGCCCACAATTGAACTCTTCTTCTTCTTCTAATGTGGTTGCAAGACACATTAAAACAAAAAAGCAGAATCACAATTGCATGTTAAAACCAAAGAATCACCACCGCCAGATGGGGGGGGAGCCGGAAAGGTTTCTTTTTGTGATTCTTCTGTTTTAACTGCAATTGCAGCAGTGGCGTAAGAGGAGTTAAGAGCTTCGTATTTTTTTAATCTGGAGGGAACCGGTTTGACTCCCAGCTCTGTCGTACTTCTTGAGCACTGTGGAGGCTTATCTGGGGAATTCAGATTAGCCTGTGCACTCCCACACATGCCAGCTGGGTGACCTTGGGCTAGTCACAGCTTCTCGGAGCTCTCTCAGCCCCACCAAACTCTTCTTCTTCTTCTAACGTGGCTGCGAGACACATTAAAACAAGAGAATCACAAGGCGTGTTAAAACAAAAGAATCACACGTATTGCAATTCTCGAAAAACCCAGGTTGGGAGGGAAAATGCGGAGCGGATCTGCATTAGGATTGGGATCCGTGTAAAGTTCCCCCCCCCCAACCCGCATTTTTTAACCGGCGTTATCCTGGTTTAATTGGCCCATGAGGAAAGGGCCTCAGAGAAGGGGAAGGAATGCATGTGCTGATGCATTTCCTGGAGGGAGATTCTTACGCACTTCCTCATCACTGCCCACTTTTAGAAACAAAGCTTCTCTCCTGTTTGTATCCTACATGTCAATAGTGCAAGATCCTAGATCCAGAATCTTTGGCACTCCAGATGTTGTGGACTACAATTCCCATCAGCCCCTGCC
>NC_059440.1:28946687-28965252 GCF_021028975.2 Sphaerodactylus townsendi
TTTTTGGGGCATTGTTGGGCCAGGAAGCATAGGATGTGTGATTGCTTAATGCAGACCTGATGGTGTGATTGCTTTGTGCAGACATGGGATTGTGATTGCTGTGCGGATATTTGCAACGCCACTGCGGTGCCACAGAGCATGGGATGGCTAGATTGGTTTGGATTTGAATTCATGAGGATCCATTGGAACTTCAGGGAGATTCTTTCTTCTCTGTCCCCCCCCCCCCCCCCCCCCCCCCCCCCGCCGCTCTCAGATCCTTCTGGATGGAAGCAAGTAAAAAAGAGAGGTAGCAGGCAGTTTTACGCCGTTGCCGGGCGTGGGTGGCTTCTCTGTTTCCTCCCCCCCCCCCCCCCCCCAGCCCCGCTTGCCCCCCATCCTTCCGACGAAGAAAGCATGGAGGCAAAGTTGCAGAGGAGGCTGCCAGGCTTACCAACTGGCCTTTTGCCGGCTCAGAGCGGGGCTGTAAGGTATTTTCCCCCAGCTACCTCGGAGAAGCCACCACTTGGGGGAAGCGTCTAATCCCGAACGAGTAGAGTTCCTCATTGTGCTTATGGTATAGGAGGTGGGCCCGGCTTCTTTTAGCCCTCCCACCCTCCACCTAACTGGTTGATCTCGGCGGAATTTCTGGCCGCTCGGGGAGGTCACGAACCGCCAACCCTAGGTCTAACATCAGCGTAGATAGGTCCCAGCATGATAGGAGCAAAGGTGTCAAATCCCTCGGTCCCGCATTCCAGCCACTCGCTCTCGAGTAAACCCCCCTCTGTAGGTTGGAGTATGCAGGAAACAATTTTTAATGAGTAAAGTCCTTTCACTCCCAACAGTAAGTGGCTGCTGGCTTTCGCCAAAAGGAGAGAGCTCCTGGAATAATCAAGTTACATTTATTGCTTTTTCCCTTAAGGCATGTAGTAAAAAAGAGGCAGACTGGAGGGTTTTTTACACTCTGCTTTTGCTCAGGGTGGAACTTAAAGCAGATGAGATATGGAAAAATCAGGGAAAAGTAAAGAATCGCATTCCTGAGAAAACAAAATGGGGTTTCCTAAACTTCTGACCAAGTCCTTAAGCAAACAAATTCCACCCCTTCCCCCCCCAACTCCTCTCATGTGTCAGCGCAATCCCCACTTGCACCCCATCCAACTATAGCAGATCCCCCTGGCAAGACAGAGGCTGACTCGTGCCATGCAGTGGGGCTGGCATTGTAAAAATTCGCGGATAATTGACGATGGGGGGGAGATGGCTGTACATCCACAATCTGCAAACAAGTCTCTCCAGCAGCAAAAATGAACCCTCAGGTTTCGGTACATCTGCTCTGGTGGACAAGGGTGTTAGGAGTTGATGACCACTCACCTTCTCAGAACTTTGGGAGCCCTGGGAATGGAAGGATGCTTCAAATGAATTATGCATTTATCATGGCGCGCGGGGATTCCACCCTAAACATAGGGAAGAACCCCCGATGGTAAGGCCTGTTCAGCGGCGGAATGCACCGCCCTCGGAGAAGTGGCGTGGAATCTAGCAGGTTTTTAAACAGAGGCTGGATGTATTACCTGTCAAGGGTGGTTTGGTTTGGTTGGGTCTTCCTGCATGGCAGAAGGCCGGACCGGATGCAGCTCTTTGTGGTCTCTTCCAACTCTAGCGATAAGTCACAGTGAAAGCAAACATTTTAAACAGGGATCTTCAAACAAAACAGGGTCACCAGAGGAATAGGCCGCATGGCCAATAGGGGCCGACCCTGACCAATACAGGGAAAGTTCTTTTCCCTTTACAGCAGGGAAGGTTTCCTGTTGTGGCAGCCGCCAATCCATGATTGTCCCAGAATGCGGCACAAGAATCATAGACTTATGGAGCTAGAAGAGACCCTCAGGAAGGACCATGCAGTCCAACCCTGGGTCAAAATGCATAATCCCAGCAATGAATTGGCTTTCGGGGCCGCCATATCGCTATCTGCTGACATAAGTATTTTGTGGTCTACCAAGACTCCCAGACCCCTTTCACAGGTACAGTTGTCGGCTGTGGTGTCCCCCCCATCCTATATTTCTCTGTGCATTTCAGGGTCCCTACTGGTTTAGGAGATAGTATTGGAAATCCATCTCTCAACGGGAAGGAAGCCTTTCAAGATCATGGCAATTTCCCTTGGGGTTTCATCACATTTTGGCAGGAGTCAATGTCCATCGTGCGGTCTATCACTATTTCCTAAACTCATATCCTGGAAGTTGAAAGGATTGTTAGAAACTGGCAGTATCCCTCCATATCACAGCCCCTTAACTGTCCCTCCATTACAGGTGTTAACTATCTAAGTGTACCTGATGATCTCTCTCACTTTTTCTCTCAATCTGAATGCGGCTATGATTGTCTTTTGCCCTGAATTTCCTAGCTCCTACTGCTGCCAATTTCCAGCCGACTGGCGGTGACCTCAGCTTTTTAGGTATGTGAGAAGCAGGGGTATTTGCCTTTGCTCTCCAGAGTCTTCCTTGGTGGTCTCCCTTCCAAGTACGCTCCTTGCTTAGCTTCCTGCTGAGCCAGCGCTGAGTGTAGTGTTGCTAAGTTCAGGTGGATCTTTAATCTGGAGAACCGGGTTTGACTCTACTCCTCCACCCGAGTGGTGCAGGAAAGTTTATCTGGTGAACCAGATGTGCTTCCCACACTCCTGCTACATTCTCGCCAGGTGACCTTGGGCTAGTCACAGTTTTCAATGAATCCTCCTTCAGCCCTACCTCACAGGCGGTCTCCTTGTGGTAGGCAGAGGGAGAGGAGATTTTGTGGGTGCCACCTTTGAGTCTCCCCTGCAGGAGAGAAAGGTGGTTTAAGCTATAAATCCAAACTCTTCTTCTTCAAGATCTGGAAGACCTTAGGGAAATTTACCAGATCACCTTTGCTTCCCTAGCTCATTTACTCCCACTGTTTTGTGCTCTTCATGCGTTTCCTGCATCAAATGGCAGTTTCTGTGAGGAGTTCTCATTCATTGGTCCTGAAGAAGTGCCTCGAGTCCACAAAAGCTTTTGCGTTGAAATAAAAATGCACTCCGCTGCCAAACTATTGGGGCAAAGTTTCCGTGCTGGGTCTTCAAATTGCAGCTGCCAGAATTCCAAAAGGCCTTCAAAAAGGCTGTCTCTACTCAGAGTTAGCAGAGCGTGCAGTTTCTCTTTTGGAGGAAACCAGCTGCTTGAGTTTCCCCCCCCCCAGGTTGGAATCCTCCCACATTAATGGGATCCATTATTAAGATCTATGGGTCCCTCATACCATCGTAATCTCGTATTACTCCCTCTTGCTAAAGGGATCAGCTTCTAGGTGTGACTTCATCTCTGATATAAGTCTAAACTGCTGTTTTTATTATAAACTTATGGATGCCTATGATGTTTTTATGTGATTTTATATTGTACACACGGCCTGTGATTCTCCGGGGATTGGGCGGTATATTAAATTAAACACAAATAAATAATAATAATACTAACAATAATAAGCCAGAGTGGGAAACAGGGCTGGAAACGTCCAGTGGGCAAGGGCAATGGTTTCCATCCTGTTGAGATACACAGATAACAGCTGAGGCAGGGGGGTGGTGACAGCGAGGTGGGTGGCATGGAAGGCTCCTTTTGGCCCGTAAAATGTCGCTATCGGACCCCCCAATCCTTGGACCTTGCGGCAGCTTGGTAATATCAGTATTTTGTTCATTACAAAAGCGGCACCCTCGATGTATAAAGGTGTTTTTGGCCTGACTTTAGGCCACCACCACCTTCACTTAATTAGATCTGTGGTATTGCTCTAAAACCGGTTTTGATTCCCAGCTCTGCCGCTTGAGCTGTGGAGGCCCATTTAGGGAATTCAGATTTAGCCTGTGCACCTCAATAGCTACACAAAGTCATTCTCCTCCTTTTTTTTAGAAGTCAGATTTTTTTTTCTTTCAAGGAAAGGATGAGGATTTGTTCCCTTTGAAATAATGCTTTTAGTCTGGCCCCTCCCTCGTCTCCGCAAACAAAGGATGGGAGATGTTGCTTTGGCCTGGAAATGTTTTCACCTCTCAGTGTTTATGTCAGCTGGTGGCTCACTGCTTCCTCGCTTGCACTGTGAGCTGGTCGAGGCCTGACCCACGCAGCAACCCCCCAGCATTTATTTGCCTGCTGACCATGTCTACCCCGAAATCCTGGAACACTTCGTCCTGTTTGTTTGCCGCCTGCTTGGAAGGGCCACATCAAGTTCTGCTGGGCCTTTTACTCTTCAGCTAAGCTTGGAAGTGTAACAGGCCTGGTTTGGATTATTACTTCTTTGTTTTGGTCAGAATCACAATACCAGTTTATTAGTTCTGCTTTGTTATCAAATAATATTTTAGTCCCCCTCTTTGTTAGATATCTTCGTGTACAAGGGAAAAATATTTCTTTTTAAGAACATAAGAACATAAGAACAAGCCAGCTGGATCAGGACCAGAAACCATCTAGTTCAGTACTCTTGCTACTTCTTAGTGGCCCACCAGGTGCCTTTTGGGAGCTCACATGCAGGAGGTGAAAGGCAATGGCCTTCTGCTGCTGCTGCCATGCTCCGGAGCACCTCATGTGCTAAGGCGCTTTGCATCTGATATCATAGGCAGATCAAGACTGAAATACATAGATCGACTTCTCCATAAATCTGTCCAAGCCCTTTTAAAAGTGCTATCCAGGTTAGTGGCCATCACTTACCTCCGGGTGGCAGCATATTCCAAACAATTCTCAACCACACGCTATGGGAAGCAAGTGCAGCCTTTTATTTAAATCCTAACTCCTTCCCCCCAGCATTCTTAAATGTATGCCCCCTGCCTTTTTAGCCAAATCAGCAGGTGTATGGGGCAAAAGTTAAAACATGCAGTTTCTTATGTCATTTACCCCCCTATTGGAGCTGTCTGTTCTGCATTTCCTTGTACTTTTTGCATGTGTTCTTTCCTTTTGTCACTGGTTATGCTGCTGCTGCGGCTGCTGCTGTCTCCGCCTCCTCTGAGCTGACTCTGCCTACAGGGCCTGATTTTGAGGATCGTGCGAGTTCCCTCCGTTGTGTGGTGTCTGGTGAGGAAGGCCTGGTAGCTGGTTCTATAAGCTGCCTGAACTTCCTCAGGAGCCGCCTGCTCCTGGCTGGTGCGGGGTCAGCTTCTGCTTCCTCGTGAGGAGCTGCTTCTGAGTGCCCTGTGTTGGCAGAGTCCTGGGAGCTGCTCACATGGTTAGCCCCACTACAGCGGCCCTCAAAATGTGTTCATTTTGAGATGTCCTGAGATTCTGCTCTTCGTCCTCTGACTTAACATCCCAGCATGATTCTCCGGGATGCTTTTGCTTCTTGCTGCTGACAACTATATCCTTTCTTTTCTCCCTCTGCCTCCTGGAGGACCCTAAAAAAGCCCTGATGGGATCTCAGAAGGTGAAGCAGCTCTTGGAGGAGAATGGAGATGTCTCACTCACAGCAGCAGGCAGGCTCCAGCGCCTGCAGCCTCTGGAACTTGGGGCCAAAGGTGACAGCATGGGTCGGAATGGCAGGGCTTTCTGAATTCTTGGCCTAGAACAGAAACTTCCTGGATGGGGATTCAAGGAGCCGTGGAGGTTTATCTGGGGAACTAGACAGCCCGTGCACTCCAACACATGCCAGCTGGGTGGCCTTGGGCTAGTCACAGTTCTTTGGAGTTTCCTCAGCCCCACCCACCTCACAGCAGTAAAGTTTGTTTTGTGGAGGGGGGAAGAGAAAATGAGATTGCTCAGCCCCTTTAAGTCTCCTTTTGCAGGAGAGAAAGGGGGGAATCTAAATCCAAACTCCTCCTCCCTCCTCCTCCTCCCTCCCTCCTCCCTCCCTCCTCCTCCCTCCCTCTCTTCTTCTTCTTCTTCTTCTTCTCTCTCTTCTTCTTCTTCTTCTTCTTTCTTCTTCTCTTTGTAGTTTCAGGGCACCTCTGCTGGGTGGCGGTGTTGGGGTTAGGGGTGTAGGAAACAGAGATGCAGTAATTTGGGACTCTTGGGGCAAAGTGGCCCCTGGTCTCCAAGGTGCAGGTCTAGTGGTTTCTCTGGGTCCACGGGAGCGCTCCTCATAGAATCCATAGAGACGGAAGGGGCCATGTGTGTTCCCTTGCATTGCAGGGGTGGGGTTGCACTCCCAGCCGAATGGGCTTGCTTTGCCTGGCAGGCTCCTATTCCTCTCCTTAGGCTGCCAACTTTTCCCTGGGAGGGCAGGGTTTCTCTCTGGGTAAACCGGCTGCCACCACCTGGCTGCTTGAGGACTGACAGAGTTCCCTAACTTCCTTCTCCAACCGTGAGGTGGCCTAGCCTCGGCTTCCCTTTGGTTCCTCCTCTCCTGGGGGGATTGGAGGGCAGATTGGAGGCTGTCCCGGAGGAGAAGCTACTTGCCAGCCTTCCTCCCCCCCTCCCACTGTTCATGACAGCGCGTCCAAGACAGTGGGGGCCTTCGTGGTGTAGGAAACCGTTCTCCACATCGAAAGGTTTAAAAGTATTTATTAAAAATAAAGTGGGTCAGGAGTATGTTTTAGCACTGCACCAGATTGAGCAAGGGTTCAAAAACAAAGGAGATTTACCTGCAGATCCCCGGTCCCTCCTCGCTAAACATAATTTCTAGTGGAGGGTGTTTATGAAACAGAGTAGTTCTCACTCCTGGTTCTCATCACCTGGCAGGCTGAGGAAAGCTCCCTGGATGAGTTAACATGGTCCAAATAATGGCTGCTCCCCTTCACAGCCCTGGCAAGGAATGGGGAGTTCCATTGGACATTTTGGCGTCTCTGAATGACTCTGCCTCTTTACTCAGAAACGCTTTGGAAGAGGATGATTTCCTTTCTGACCTAAGAAGATGGCATTGATGAAGGTGATAACACAGTCTGAGGAGCGGATGGGAGGATGTCTGGCAGGCAGGACCTGAGGGGGGCCTTTTGTTTCACTCCTGACTCTCGGTTACAAAAGGGTTGCTGCAGGAGGTGGACTTTCCACTCTCAGGGAGAGTCCAGGGTCCCGAGAGAAGCAAAGGAGCAACTTGATCAGGGAGAGACAGAACACAACCTATATTCAAGCCAGACAGAGGCCACTGCTAGCAACATTTTGATCTGCAATCAGAGCTCTAGCTTTCAGTCAGAAGCCACATGGGCCAAGATCCAACGTGGTAGAAGCGCTTCAGGGGGACAGTCTCAAATCTGGAGAGTTATGCGTTTGATTTCTCATTCCTCTGCATGAGCATAGTGTGGGAGTCTTATCTTGGTGAACCAGATGTGTTCCTGCACTCCTACATTCCTGTTGGGTGACCTGGGGCTAGTCACAGTTCCCTTTCTGAACTCCCTCAGCCCCACCTGCCATGGCTTCCAGGTGTCTGTTGTGGGGAGAGGAAGCAAAGACATTTGTATTACTGAGCCTCCTTTACAGGAGAGAGAAAGGTGGGGCATAAAACCGTAATCCCCTTTCTTTTTGTCTCTTCTGCTTGGAAGGAGGAGGGGGGAAAGGCAGTGTCTCTATGGCACTCTCGAGAGAGAAGAGTTGAATATTTTGCTGACGGCCCTTGCCGAGGCTGCAGGGTTAAAACTGGACTGGCACCGCAGGAAGGACCTCTTTCTCTTCTTTACCTAACAGCATTTTATATAAAGGGCTCCATCCTTTGTGAGTTAAGTTTCCAACACGTTAAATATATTTTTCCTTTTGGCTTCATACCTTATATCCCAATCAGGGATCGACATCCCACCTGCCCAGAAGGCACAGTGGCTGGCGGGGCGGGGGCGGGGCCTTGGGGTCACGCTTGTCCTAACAGAAGCCTGTTCTCTTCCCTTTGCCCCAGCAAATTGAAGAACAGAGCCAGGAAGTGGTTGAATCCGTGCCCATCGAGATGCACTCCGGGAGAAAGAGGACCATCTCGAAGAGCAGCTGCTGGGGCTACATGCTGTCAAACTCTGGTGGGAAACCTGGGAAAACTCGGAGAGGAGATTCTTTAGGGCTAAAAAAAAATCCCCCTCCCTCAGAGGAGTGAGGGCGGAGGTGGAGGTGGGGGAAGCTACTCAGGGGTCTGGAGAAGGTGGGTGTGTGTTGTCACTCAGTCCAATGCCTGCATTTGCCACTCCTGCCATTTCCTAGCCCACTCACCCACTTTAGCAAGGCTGGCCTCTGCTTGGAGCTCTCAGCAATCCTTTGTGTTTCTCAGCAACCCACAGAATTTGCAATATGTAACAGTCTTAGAACACCATCACCTCTCAGGTTCTCACTACAGGAATATCAGAACTCTGGGAGTATCCCAGTCAAAATTTTACACCCTCAAAGAACTCTAGTTGGGTTTGTAAGAAAGAGGACTTGGCCTCTGGCAAAAGCTCATGCTGACTCTTTCTCAGCAGGTCTTGGTTTGCTACATGTTTAACTAGTTCATGATCTTTTAATGATAGATTCTACTAATGTACCAGGAACAGATGTCAAACTGATCAGCCTGTACTTTCCCGGGTCCCCCCCCCCTAGATCCTAGTCTCTTGAAAGATTTGCGTGACATTGGCCATCTTCCAGTCTTCAGAGCGGAGCCTGATTTCAGGGATAAGTTGCATATTAAAGTGAGAAGATCAGCAATTTCATAAGAATATGAGAACAAGCCAGCTGGATTTGACCAAAGTTCATCTAGTCCAGCTCTCATGCTCGCAGTGGCCCACCAGGTGCCTCGGGGAGCTCACATGTAGGATGTGTGAACGCGAATGGCCTTTCTGCGGCGGCTGCTCCCGATCACCTGCTCTGTTGAGGCATTTGCAATCTCAGATCAAGGAGGATCAAGATTGGTAGCCATAACCCGACTTCTCCTCCATAAATCTGTCCAAGCCCCCTTTTAAAGCTATCCAGGCAGTAGCCATCACCTCACCTCCTGTGGCAGTATATTCCAAAACACCAATCACAAAAAAGCCAGTGAAGAAGTGTTTCCTTTTATTAGTTCTAATTCTTCCCCCCAGTGACGGCAATGAATGCCCCCTGGTTCTAGTATTGTGAGAAAGAGAAAAATTTCTCTCTGTCAACTTTTTCTACCCCTGATGCATAATTTTGTAGACTTCAATCATATCCCCCCTCAGCCTCTCTCCTCTCCAAACTAAAGAGTCCCAAACGCCGTGCCTTCTCCTCATAGGGAAGGTGCTCCAGTCCCTCAATCATCCTTGGCTGCCCTTCTCTGCACTTTTTCTATCTCCTCAATATCCTTTTTTTGAGATGCGGCCACCAGAACTGGACACAGCATTTCCAAGCGCGGTTGCACCACTGTTTTATGTATGGGCATGGCAATCTTTGCAGTTTTATTATCAATTCCTTTTCTAATGATCCCCAGTGCATAGAGTTTGACTTTTTTACAGCTGCCATGCATTGAGCTGACATTCCCATGGAACTATCAACTAAGACTTCTAAATCCCTTTCCTGGTCTGTGACTGATAACACTGACCCCTGTAGCGCAGTATGTGAAGTTTGGATTTTTTGCCCCTCTCTATGTGCATCACTCTTTACATTTTGCTACATTGAACTGCATTTGCCATTTCTGAGCCTTACACTAATTTAATTTATCAAGGTCCGCTTGGAGCCTTTCTTCGCAATCCTTTGTGGTTCTCACCATCCTACATAATTTGGTATCATCTGCAAACTTGGCCACCACGCTACTCCACCCCTACCTGTGTCATTTATGAATAGGTTAAAGAGCACTGGTCCTTACCACGGATCCTTGGGGGGCACCACTTCCTACATCTCTCCACAGAGAGAACCTCCCATTTACACCCACTCTTTTCGTTTCCTGTTTCTCAACCAGTTTTTAATCCATAGGAGGACTTCCCCTCTTATTCCTTCATTGCTGAGTTTTCTCAATAGTCTCTGGTGAGAACCCTGGTCAAAAGCCTTTTGGAAATCCAAGCAGACAACAATCCACTGGTTCACCCCCGTCCACATGCCTGCTTACAACCCTCAAAAGAACTCTAGTAAGTTTGTGCGACAGGATTTGCTCCTGCAAAAGCCATGCTGACTCTTTCTCAGCAGGTCTTGCTTTTCTACATGTTTTATAATTTTATCTTTTTTTAATGATAGATTCTACTAATTTACTCAGGAACAGATGTCAAACTGACTGGCCTTGTAATATCCCTGGTTCCCTCCCAGATCCTTTTCTTCAAGATTGGTGTGACATTGGCCATCTTCCAGTCTTCAGGGATGGTTCCTGATCTTCAGGGATAAGTTGCAATATTAAAG
The DNA here is from genome assembly GCF_021028975.2 of Sphaerodactylus townsendi. Classification (NCBI taxonomy): domain Eukaryota; kingdom Metazoa; phylum Chordata; class Lepidosauria; order Squamata; family Sphaerodactylidae; genus Sphaerodactylus; species Sphaerodactylus townsendi. The sequence continues at coordinate 28,956,854 of NC_059440.1, forward strand.
TGAGAAGATTCAGCACTTTCGCGCTGGAGCTCTTGAAGAACTCTCGGGTGAAATGCAATCTGGGCCAGTGGAATTGGTACCATTTAGTTTATGCATGCCTGCCGAAACTTCTCCTTTGCTCCAACACTATCATCGCTAGTTCCTCAGAATCGCCTCCCAAGCAGCTTGGTTCAGGTACAGGAATTTTCCTCACCTCCTCTTGGGTGAAGATGATGTTAAGAATTCATTCAGCTTCTCTGCAATCTCCCTGCCATCTTTTAGCACACCAATTGTTCCTTCATCATCTAACAGGCCTACCGCTTCCCTTGCTGGCTTCCTGCTTAAACCTGTCATCTTGCTTTTCAGGAACATCTGGAGGAACAGCAGGTGCTGTAGCTGCAGAGATGCCACAAGCAAGGCCCGCTGGGTACCTCGAGGTCATTTCGCAGGCCAACATGAAGCTAATGAGTACGTCATCCCTTTTTTTGCATCTCCTCCCGCAGATTAGGCTGTTCTTCCTCTGCGAGGTTTCTGCAGAGGCAAGTCCCACCTAATTAAGCTCCCACAGTTCTAGGACCGTGTTAGGGACTCACATTACGTTCTTGCCTTCTCGACACTCCCTCAGCATAGCAACCAATCAGAGAATGTGTCAAAAAGGCCAACGTCGCATGCATTATAGTGCAGTCTGTGCCATCACTATCAGGCCAGTGCTGGGAAATGGGTAGCTCAACATGGGTGCCATGGGAATGTCGGCCCCATGCTTGGCATGCGCGAGAAGCGCGAGCACCGTGCTGGTGGTAAGCAACCGAGAGACTGGAGATGTCGCTTCACGGATGCGCGACCCCTTATTCAGGCACTTTCCGTATGAGGAGAGCCTCCGGCATTTCGGAATGCTCCGTCTGATGGTGAAATCAATAACTGATATGTGTGTTCTTTTCCATTTTTTTTTTTTTTTTTTTTTTTCCATTCCCAGATCTTGAGCCGCCGTAAGCTGGCTTCGAGGAGTCAAACAAGACCCAGCTTGCAGAACTCCTCTCCCTGAGGCAGACCCTAGGGGAGATGGAGGCTACACAGGAGAGGATGAAGGTGCTCTGCAAGCAGTTGCTAGGCACCTCTTAACTCCTGAAACGGACATATGGGATTGTAGGTGTGGGGTAGGGAGGGGCGTTATGTAATCTTGTTCATGGTTAATCTGGTTCTTAGTTAATCTGGTTCATAGTTGTACTTGCATAGTCTCGTGCAGGGTTATGTTGCCATACAAGTAATCTTTTGGAAATAAATTACTTTTTGTTGGAACAATTCCCTTGCGTTGCATTTTACTGGATGGTGGTCGGGAGCCTATGGGATACTGTCTATGTTCAATCAAATACATCACTTTCAGGCAGTTTGCCAAGGGTCCCAAACTTGTATAGGAATAACAGTGGGGGAAGGGGGAATGCGCGATGGGCACGGAGAAGGCCATGGTGACTGCCACAAGGGGAGAAAAGGAGGAAGCATGGAGATAAGTGGGAAAGAAGGGACAGGCAAGGTGTTGGCAAAATGCATGGGGTAGAAAATGTTGACAGAGAGAAATTTTTCTCTCTTTCTCACAATACTAGAACCAGGGGGCATCCATTGAAAATGCTGGGGGGAAGAATTAGGACTCATAAAAGGAAACACTTCTTCACGCAACGTGTGATTGGTGTTTGGAATATGCTGCCACAGGAGGTGGTGATGGCCACTAACCTGGATAGCTTTAAAAGGGGCTTGGACAGATTTATGGAGGAGAAGCTCCATTTATGGCTACCAATCTTGATCCTCCTTGACCTGAGGCTGCAAATGCCTTTAACAGACCAGGGTGCTCGAGGAGCAGCGAGCAGCCGCAGAAGGCCATTGGTGTTCACATCCTAAGCATGTGAGCTCCCTCTGCGCCCGGTAAATACTGGTGAGCAGCAGAGAGCTGGAGTAGATGGACTTTGGTCTGATCCAGCTGGCTTGTTCTTATGTTCTTATGTTCTTAAAAAATGGCAGACTCAGCAATCCACATGCCTGCCTGCTGGCTGACCATAGGCCTGTCTTAATGCTCTCAGGTCCACCTCCCTCACAAGGTGTTCGTTGTGTGTGGAGGAAGGAAAGAGGCTTCTGCAAGTTGCCCTGCCACATCTTTTACAGTTGAAAAAAAAACAGTTTTATCAGTTCTCCTCCCTCACAACTCCCGCAGCAAACATGGAGGCATACAGGCACGGCCCTTTAATACTGTAATTCCAATTACAATGTGCAGATCAGTGTTCTGTTTACCAAACCCACACTTTAACCATGATGCACGTCTACACACACATACTTGAAATGAATCATGTTTGCCATTGCAGGTTCCCCCCCCTTTTCTTTCTGATAGCTACGGAATCAATCCCTCAACTCTTCAACGCCTTCATGTTGTGATTCTCCACACCTTGTATGTTTAAAACATTCCTGTTCCAGCCCTGTCATTGCCTGAAATCGCCATTCTAGCCCGCACATGCCACCCTTCACCTTCTCTAACTGCGAAACTGATGCACACATCTGTTGTGGTTAACCGAGACATGCGCCACACACAGCTGATAAGTGCCCCGGTGGAAACAGGTTTCCTGACTGAACATTCCTTTCCCCACCACCCACTTATGCTGCATTACTTGAGGAACACAACACGGTTGGTTCAGATGCAATTAGGGTCACCTTCATTTAACGGAAACATACGTGTAAAGGTTCTCCACAAGCTATGGAGAGGAAAAAATAAAGCAATGAACCATAAACCATAAACACCAAACTCGACAACAATAAACTCGACAATTCTACATCACAAATCAAAAACCTGTTTCTGTTTGTGTATCCGGGCACTGGCCCCCCTCCCCATTTCGCGCCCCTCGTCATTCCTGGCTGAAGAGTGTTCCATCTTCTCCTGGAGATACTGACGTTTGGCTGGCGAGCCATGGTTACTCTCCCCGAGCATTACGAGCTTTTGCGGGCGCTCGCCTTTACCCTTGGACAGGAGACACTTCCTGGGAACCTGGAAAATGCAGGGAGCGTGACGGTGGTGGTCTGTTCTCCCTTTCATTGTGATCTGAGGTTGCACGACGGTGTGAGCAACACGCACTCATGTTGGGAGTGTCTGGAACAAGCAATGGGGGTGTTGCTCGCTCCTCTGATCCTCCACGCAACGGGAAACACAAGGCCCTCAATGCGTCCTGGGGACCCTCCCTGTGCGCGTTGTGGGACTGGCCTGGTGAGGCTGCCGGGAAGTGTAGAACAGGAGGGGGTGTGGTGGCTGCGCCCCCCCGGAAATCCAAGTCGCAGCTCTCCCTCAGCCACACTACGCTGCACATGGCTCACCAGTGTTTCCAATATAGTGTTGGCCCGGTCTGCTGAGGCAACTCTTTGGCGCAAGGTGTCCCCCATGCTCTCCATCGCGCTGTTCCCCCTATCTATTGCAGCCATCAGGGCATCGAATCGCAGACGGGACTCGGTCCTGTCCTCCAGCCGTGCCTGTCTACGCTCCTCGGCCTCGGCCTCTCCCTGCTCCACCATGGCATCTAGAAATAAGTTCCGTCGGAACCCCCCCACACTCTAAGCCTGGGATCCTCATTCTAATGGCCCTACGTTCCGGTGTCCACTCCCCCTCCGGCGGTACAGCAGGTCGACCTGGGTGGTGAGACAGACCCCGTGTTAGAATGTTTCCACAAAATGAAAAGTTTAGATGTGGCACAAATGGTTTTTTGTGCATATCAGGCCGATAGGCACCAACGCTCACACATGGGCCACGACCGGGCAACAGAGAGGATTTTCCGAAGACTAAGTTCAACCATACTTGCATTGGCTGGTGGGGGGGGGGCACCCTCCTCAGGCGCCTGGTGTTCTCCTTGGCCCCCCATCGCTTGCTCCAAGTCTCCTTCAGCGTCATCTGTGTGTGGACATGAGGAGAGCAAGGGTAAACAGCATGTCAATGTTTGAATGAGCCGGAGACTAATTGGTTTTTCAGAGCGACCAAGCTGCCAGCGGGCCACGCAGCCACGCAGACAGGCACACGTCAAGAAGGCCAGATCTGTCAGTTTGATAAATGGACAAGGCAGTGGCTGTGGAGGGCAGCACGGTCCAGCCGCTGCCCTGCAGCCTTCCTTCTGTGTCACCCACCGTGCATGGCTGCTTCCTCGACAAGGCCCTCTTGTTCTCTCATTGTAGCGTCCTGATCCTCTCCTGCAGGAAAGTATGAGAGAGTGACTGTAGCATGCTGTGTCAACAACCCCATGAGTTGGGTATTTAGCATGAGAAACAAGTCCAAGGCCGGTGCAAGCGTGCATTAAGCATGTAAATCTCTCACAAATCGCCCCCAGCCAAACATTTCCCAAACACGTGTCAGCATCCTCTGTCACAAAACACCTCCATTGGAATCCGCCCCCAAACAGAATCAGTGTCAATGTAGATTAGTCTAGGGAGCACAGATTCTTCTTATCAAATCTACCTTCGTGTGAGAATCCGGGGCACACGGTGAAAGCAAAATTTAAAGTGCTGCTGCTTGGGGGTGGACTATCCAATCAATGGTCTTTAAACTAGAGAGTCCAAATTCACCTTTCAGTGATAATCTGGGGTCCCTAGTTAAACAACAGTGAGAGTGACTCTGTTTTGGGGTGAATTATCCCCCACCATGAAACAGCATCACTTTCAATGTGGCGTAGTGGTTAAGAGCAGGTGCATTCCAATCTGGAGGAGCCGGGTTTGATTCCCTGCTGTGAAACTGGAGCGGTGGAAGCTTATCTGGGGAAAGCAGATCAGCCTGTGCACTCCCACACACGAAGCTGGCATCTTTGGCTGGTCACAGCTCCATCGGAGCTCTCTCAGCTCCACCCACTACACAGGGTGTTTGTTGTGAGGGAGCAAGCAGACAAGGAGATTTCTGTCAGCCCCTTTGAGTCTCCCACGGGAAAGATATGGGGGGATACAAATCCAAACTTCTTCCTCTTCTAAACTGAGGACCTCAGAATCTGCCTATCAATCCATGCCGATGGTGGTGGGTTCCAAAGTTGAGAATCTGGGGAAGTTGGGGGGGGGGGGGGTGCTTTGCTGTCAGGTTGGGTCTGCAATTGCCAGGGCTAGAGTCTAGGCACTTCAGCAGGAAAGTCTTTCCTAACGATACCACCCAGGGTTGGTGAACTTAGGTTCCCATAGGGTCCAAAGTTATGGACTCTCAAAAGTGTGGCCCCCATCTCCTATTAGCTCTCATTGGAAACAATGGGGGATGGGGCACCTCGTTTGGTAGTCCATAACTTTAGACCCCGCTTGACCAAACTTCACAACACCTTGGTGGTATCAATAAGAGACTCTCCTGATAATGTATCCCATGTATGTTGAAGTTCCGTCTGAAGGTGTCCAAGGTGCTAGGGACACTCCCAAAGAGGTAGAAGCCATCTGATGGATTAGCCCTTACTGGAAATAATGGAGGATGGGGGGAATCCCTTTGGAATTCCGTGAGCTTTAAACCCACTGGACCAAAGTTCACAAAACCCAAGTGGTATCAAAAAAGAGATCCCTCCTGAGAATACATCCCAGATTTGGTAAAGTCTTTTGTTTCCAGGGGTATCCAAAGTTTCGGACTCTCAAAGGTGTGGCCCTCATCTTTCTATGAGCTCCCATTGTAGACAATGGAGTAGATTGGGCCACCCCCTTTGGGAGGCCACAACTTTGGACCCCCTGAACCAAACCTCACCAAATTCGGGTAATGTCATCAGGACAGTCCCCACCAAACAAACCCTGAAAGTTTGCTGCTGCCAGCCTAAACAATGTGCATCCTGCAGGCCAAAAAACGAGAAAGCACTAAAATGTTTTAAAAACACACAGGATGGGTGCGCGCTGAGCATCTATAGAAGGGGGGGTTCAAACCCGAAAAGTACCAATTTCCCCCACTCCACGGCCCATGGGTTACCCATTTGTGGGATCTAGAACTGTTGTAATTCTGAACCTGACTTCAACATACGTGGTTGGTATACACCCAAAAAAACATTATTACCAGACGCACTTGAAATTATTAGCTGTAAATCTACATCCCTTCCGGGCAATCCAAGAAATTTGGCCAAGACTCTTTGTTTTAGCAGCCACTTTGCCCCATTGGCTGGCTATTGAGGAATTTCTGAGGTGGCAGCACATTTTTAGGAAGATAGAGGCACCAGACTGTCAAGGAGGCTCCAAGAGATCTCGGGTAGCAGTAATCCAAGCCATGAGCTTTGCTTCTTGAGTGGGAGGGTGGGGGGAGTTGAGAGAGTTCTGAGAGAACTCAGCCCACAGGCTCTCATGTGCAGGAGCAGGGAAACAAAATGAGCCTTGTGGCTGCCCATACAGTGAAACCACCAGAAGCAAAGTTCTCCAAACCTGGATGCTACCTCCTGGAGGGCATCCTGGATTCACAGTGAATGTCTGGCTCCTCTGTCTTCGAAAATGTGCAGCCTTCCTACACTGTAGCCCCCTTCTAATGTAGCTCCCATTGGAAGCAATGGGAATGGGGCTCCCCATTTTGGGGCCCTAACACTAACCCTAACCATGGACGGTATCATCAGTACAGCCCCTGTACGGTCCCCTAAAATTTTGGTGCGGCTAGCCTTAAAAATGCGTCCCCTGCAGGCCTGAACGTGATTAACAACGCTGAACATTGGCCTTGGTAATGTGGCATTAGCACGGAGTGACCACAGACACATTGGGGCGATAGCAGCAGCAAGGTACTCCGGTCATGTCTGATGGGCTTGGGGGGACCTTGGCATCAGCGGATGCGTGTGTTAAACTATGACATGTCCATCAATTGCAGAGAGCGTGAAAGGCAAATCTGGATGTCGCAGGCCCCCATTGCTTCCCCGCCCCCCCCAGCATGTTCTGGAGCTTCCAATGAAGTCCCACAGTGTTTGAAGAATAACATGCATTGTTCGTTCCATGCACGGAAAAACAGCGGGTGTTTCCCACCCCCACCACGCTCCACACTCACCCATTCTCACGTTCTCCAATTGTTGATCCGGCCCACGAGTGCCTGCATCTGGGACAAAGGAAAAATAGGGCTTCTGAAGAGGGTAAGGTTTCTGGCGGAGATAGCGGCCAATCAGTAGCAGCCGATAGCACCAGACCATGGCAGTACAGTTCAGAAAGGCCACGGAAGAATCAGGAACCCTGGTGCCTTGCATTTCGCTAGGGAAAGGGGGTGGTGGTGGTGGCGTGCGGCTGAAAGCATGGACAACAGGCTGACAGAGCAGCCCTTTGCCAAGTGCTGGGGACCGTTGACAAGGCACGGGGGTGTGTGCACTTCATTACCTGGTTTTCCCAGTTCTTTGTGCATTGCATGCCCGGCAGTCATTGCTGGGATTTGTAGCCAACTCAATGCGGACAGCAACTGCTCACCGTGGCCTTGATATTCCCCGTTCGGGAGGGCAAGTTCCTTCCTGCCCCCCTCACTCACCCTGAGCATTTCTCTCCGAGGTCCGTTGCAGCATGGTGATGCTGACACCTGTGTTTCTGGAAAAAGAGAAGCGTGATTTAGTGGGTGATCAGTGAACTCCATCCCCCCAAGCCCACATGAGGAAGAGAGGTGCAGCTGAAATGGCCAATACTTCTCCTTTGTAACGGCCGGTGGGGGGGTTGGGTTGGGAGTGTGCGTAAGCAGGACATATAACTAGAATTAGAAACTCACATCAACCATTTGAGAGTTTCCAATAATGAAAGCACTTCCAGAGTTCTCTTGCATACCTAGGGAGGCCAGATTCTGATGTGCTAGATGAGGTGCGGTTGGGGGGGGGGAGTGATTTTAAAGGGGGACTCCTCGGGAGATTTGGCATGGAATGGGGCTGACTTATATGGTGGCATCTCCATGCATGGAAACTCCCCGCCCCATGGGGAGATGGGGTTGTTTCAGAAAATAAAAAGAGCAAAAGTCATGTTTCACTCACCGGATTCCAGCAAAGATGGACTGGAGGGTCGAATGTCCATCTCATTTATTGTCACCAAAGGCCTGCGAGCGCCATGCGAGGCTCCAACAGCGGATTGCTGGGTGGTGCCTTGTGATGCTTGTGATGCGTTTTTATTTTTTGGTGGTTTTTTGCATTTTGGCCTGCAGGAGGTGCATGTTTAGAGGTATCATCACCAAAATGTCAGGGTATCTTAAGGAGACTCTCCTGATTATACTCCCCAAGTTTGGTGAGGTTTGGTTGAGGGGGGCCAAAGTTATGGACCCTCAAAGTGGGTGCCCCTATTCCCCATTGTTTCCAATGGGAGCTAGGCAGATGGGGCTACCTCTTTTGAGGGTCTATAACTTTGGCCCCCCTCAACCAAACATCACCAAACTTGGGGTGTGCCATAAGGACAGTCTCTCTATGATACCCTGAAATTCTGGTTCGGATAGGTCCAAAAATGAGCCTCCTGCAGGCAACCCTAGAAATGTG
>NC_059440.1:28965352-28983394 GCF_021028975.2 Sphaerodactylus townsendi
CACATTTCTAGGGTTGCCTGCAGGAGGCTCATTTTTGGACCTATCCGAACCAGAATTTCAGGGTATCATAGAGAGACTGTCCTTATGGCACACCCCAAGTTTGGTGATGTTTGGTTGAGGGGGGCCAAAGTTATAGACCCTCAAAAGAGGTAGCCCCATCTGCCTAGCTCCCATTGGAAACAATGGGGAATAGGGGCACCCACTTTGAGGGTCCATAACTTTGGCCCCCCTCAACCAAACCTCACCAAACTTGGGAAGTATAATCAGGAGAGTCTCCTTAAGATACCCTGACATTTTGGTGATGATACCTCTAAACATGCACCTCCTGCAGGCCAAAATGCAAAAAACCACCAAAAAATAAAAACGCATCACAAGCATCACAAGGCACCACCCAGCAATCCGCTGTTGGAGCCTCGCATGGCGCTCGCAGGCCTTTGGTGACAATAAATGAGATGGACATTCGACCCTCCAGTCCATCTTTGCTGGAATCCGGTGAGTGAAACATGACTTTTGCTCTTTTTATTTTCTGAAACAACCCCATCTCCCCATGGGGCGGGGAGTTTCCATGCATGGAGATGCCACCATATAAGTCAGCCCCATTCCATGCCAAATCTCCCGAGGAGTCCCCCTTTAAAATCACTCCCCCCCCCCCAACCGCACCTCATCTAGCACATCAGAATCTGGCCTCCCTAGGTATGCAAGAGAACTCTGGAAGTGCTTTCATTATTGGAAACTCTCAAATGGTTGATGTGAGTTTCTAATTCTAGTTATATGTCCTGCTTACGCACACTCCCAACCCAACCCCCCCACCGGCCGTTACAAAGGAGAAGTATTGGCCATTTCAGCTGCACCTCTCTTCCTCATGTGGGCTTGGGGGGATGGAGTTCACTGATCACCCACTAAATCACGCTTCTCTTTTTCCACAAACACAGGTGTCAGCATCACCATGCTGCAACGGACCTCGGAGAGAAATGCTCAGGGTGAGTGAGGGGGGCAGGAAGGAACTTGCCCTCCCGAACGGGGAATATCAAGGCCACGGTGAGCAGTTGCTGTCCGCATTGAGTTGGCTACAAATCCCAGCAATGACTGCCGGGCATGCAATGCACAAAGAACTGGGAAAACCAGGTAATGAAGTGCACACACCCCCGTGCCTTGTCAACGGTCCCCAGCACTTGGCAAAGGGCTGCTCTGTCAGCCTGTTGTCCATGCTTTCAGCCGCACGCCACCACCACCACCCCCTTTCCCTAGCGAAATGCAAGGCACCAGGGTTCCTGATTCTTCCGTGGCCTTTCTGAACTGTACTGCCATGGTCTGGTGCTATCGGCTGCTACTGATTGGCCGCTATCTCCGCCAGAAACCTTACCCTCTTCAGAAGCCCTATTTTTCCTTTGTCCCAGATGCAGGCACTCGTGGGCCGGATCAACAATTGGAGAACGTGAGAATGGGTGAGTGTGGAGCGTGGTGGGGGTGGGAAACACCCGCTGTTTTTCCGTGCATGGAACGAACAATGCATGTTATTCTTCAAACACTGTGGGACTTCATTGGAAGCTCCAGAACATGCTGGGGGGGGGCGGGGAAGCAATGGGGGCCTGCGACATCCAGATTTGCCTTTCAGGCTCTCTGCAATTGATGGACATGTCATAGTTTAACACACGCATCCGCTGATGCCAAGGTCCCCCCAAGCCCATCAGACATGACCGGAGTACCTTGCTGCTGCTATCGCCCCAATGTGTCTGTGGTCACTCCGTGCTAATGCCACATTACCAAGGCCAATGTTCAGCGTTGTTAATCACGTTCAGGCCTGCAGGGGACGCATTTTTAAGGCTAGCCGCACCAAAATTTTAGGGGACCGTACAGGGGCTGTACTGATGATACCGTCCATGGTTAGGGTTAGTGTTAGGGCCCCAAAATGGGGAGCCCCATTCCCATTGCTTCCAATGGGAGCTACATTAGAAGGGGGCTACAGTGTAGGAAGGCTGCACATTTTCGAAGACAGAGGAGCCAGACATTCACTGTGAATCCAGGATGCCCTCCAGGAGGTAGCATCCAGGTTTGGAGAACTTTGCTTCTGGTGGTTTCACTGTATGGGCAGCCACAAGGCTCATTTTGTTTCCCTGCTCCTGCACATGAGAGCCTGTGGGCTGAGTTCTCTCAGAACTCTCTCAACTCCCCCCACCCTCCCACTCAAGAAGCAAAGCTCACCAAGCTTGGATGCTACTACCCAAGATCTCTTGGAGCCTCCTTGACAGTCTGGTGCCTCTATCTTCTAAAAATGTGCTGCCTGCCTCAGAAATTCCTCAATAGCCGCAATGGGGCAAAGTCGCTGCAAAACAAAGAGTCTTGGCCAAATTTCTTGGATTGCCCGGAAGGGATGTAGATTTACAGCTAGTAATTTCAGGGTAACGTCTGGTAATGTTTTTTTGGATACCAACCACGTATGTTGAAGTCAGGTTCAGGAGTACAACAGTTCTCGTCCCACAAATGGGTAACCCATGGACGTAGGTGGGGGGGTGGTACTCGGGTTTGAACCCCCCCTTCTATGGGTCTCCGCGCACCCATCTGTGTGTTTTTAAAACATTTTAGTGCTTTCTCGTTTTTTGGCCTGCAGGATGCACATTGTTTGGGCTGGCAGCAGCAAACTTTCAGGGATTGTTTGGTGGACTGTCCTGATGACATTACCCGAATTTGGTGAGGTTTGGTTCAGGGGGTCCAAAGTTGTGGCCTCCCAAAGGGGGTGGCCCAATCCTCCATTGTCTACAATGGGAGCTCATGGAAGATGGGGGCCACACCTTTGAGAGTCCGAAACTTTGGATACCCTGAAACAGACTTTACCAAATCTGGGATGTATTCTCAGGAGAGTCTCTTTTTGATACCACCCAGGTTTTGTGAACTTTGGTCCAGTGGGTCCAAAGCTACGGAATTCCAAAGGGATTCCCCCCATCCTCCATTGTTTCCAATGGGAGCTAATATAAGATGAAAGCTACCTCTTTGAGTGTCCCTAACTGTGGACACCATGAACCAGACTTCAACATACATGGGATACATTATCAGGAGAGTCTCTTATTGATACCACCAAGGTGTTGTGAAGTTTGGTCAAGCGGGTACAAAGCTATGGACTACCAAGGGGGGTGCCCCATCCCCCATTGTTTCCAATGGGAGCTAATAGGAGATGGGGGCTACACCTCTGAGGGTCCATAACTTTGGACCCCATGAACCAAAGTTCACCAACCCTGGGTGGTATCATTAGGAGAGACTCCTGTAAGTTTGGTGTTTCTAGCCTAACAATTGCAGACCTGACAGCAAGCGCACCCCCCCCCCCCCAACTTCCCCAGATTCTCCTTTGGAACCCACCACCATCGGCATGGATTGATAGGCAGATTCTGAGGTCCTCAGTTTAGAAGAGGAAGAGTTTGGATTTGTATCCCCCCTTATCTTTCCCGTAGGAGACTCAAAGGGGCTGACAATCTCCTTGTCCTTGCTCCCTCACAACAAACACCCTGTGTAGTGGGTGGGGCTGAGAGAGCTCCGTGGAGCTGTGACCAGCCCAAGGTCACCCAGCTGGCGTGTGTGGGAGTGCACAGGCTGATCTGCTTTCCCCAGATAAGCTTCCACCGCTCCAGTTTCACAGCAGGGAATCAAACCCGGCTCCTCCAGATTGGAATGCACCTGCTCTTAACCACTACGCCACATTGAAAGTGATGCTGTTTCATGGTGGGGGATAATTCACCCCAAAACAGAGTCACTCTCACTGTTGTTTAACTAGGGACCCCAGATTATCACTGAAAGGTGAATTTGGACTCTCTAGTTTAAAGACCATTGATTGGATAGTCCACCCCCAAGCAGCAGCACTTTAAATTTTGCTTTCACCGTGTGCCCCGGATTCTCACACGAAGGTAGATTTGATAAGAAGAATCTGTGCTCCCTAGACTAATCTACATTGACACTGATTCTGTTTGGGGGCGGATTCCAATGGAGGTGCTGCAGGACAGAGGATGCTGACACGCGGTTTGGGAAATGTTTGGCTGGGGGCGACGGTGAGAGATTTACATGCTTAATGCACGCTTGCACCGGCCTTGGACTTGTTTCTCATGCTAAATACCCAACTCATGGGGTTGTTGACACAGCATGCTACAGTCACTCTCTCATACTTTCCTGCAGGAGAGGATCAGGACGCTACAATGAGAGAACAAGAGGGCCTTGTCGAGGAAGCAGCCATGCACGGTGGGTGACACAGAAGGAAGGCTGCAGGGCAGCGGCTGGACCGTGCTGCCCTCCACAGCCACTGCCTTGTCCATTTATCAAACTGACAGATCTGGCCTTCTTGACGTGTGCCTGTCTGCGTGGCTGCGTGGCCCGCTGGCAGCTTGGTCGCTCTGAAAAACCAATTAGTCTCCGGCTCATTCAAACATTGACATGCTGTTTACCCTTGCTCTCCTCATGTCCACACACAGATGACGCTGAAGGAGACTTGGAGCAAGCGATGGGGGGCCAAGGAGAACACCAGGCGCCTGAGGAGGGTGCCCCCCCCCCACCAGCCAATGCAAGTATGGTTGAACTTAGTCTTCGGAAAATCCTCTCTGTTGCCCGGTCGTGGCCCATGTGTGAGCGTTGGTGCCTATCGGCCTGATATGCACAAAAAACCATTTGTGCCACATCTAAACTTTTCATTTTGTGGAAACATTCTAACACGGGGTCTGTCTCACCACCCAGGTCGACCTGCTGTACCGCCGGAGGGGGAGTGGACACCGGAACGTAGGGCCACCAGAGAAAGGATCAGGCTTCGGCGTGTGGGGGTTCCGGCAGACTTCGCTCGTGCCATGGTGGAGCAGGGAGAGGCCGAGGCCGAGGAGCGTAGACAGGCACGGCTGGAGGACAGGACCGAGTCCCGTCTGCGATTCGATGCCCTGATGGCTGCAATAGATAGGGGGAACAGCGCGATGGAGAGCATGGGGGACACCTTGCGCCAAAGAGTTGCCTCAGCAGACCGGGCCAACACTATATTGGAAACACTGGTGAGCCATGTGCAGCGTAGTGTGGCTGAGGGAGAGCTGCGACTTGGATTTCCAAGCGCAGCCACCACACCCCTCCCTGTCTCTACACTTCCCCCGGCAGCCTCAATTGTACAGGCCAGTCCCATTAACGCTAACACAGGGAGGGTCCCCAGGACGCATTGAGGGCCTTGTGTTTCCCGTTGCGTGGAGGATCAGAGGAGCGAGCAACACCCCCATTGCTTGTTCCAGACACTCCCAACATGAGTGCGTGTTGCTCACACCGTCGTGCAACCTCAGATCACAATGAAAGGGAGAACAGACCACCACCGTCACGCTCCCTGCATTTTCCAGGTTCCCAGGAAGTGTCTCCTGTCCAAGGCAAGGCGAGCGCCCGCAAAAGCCATGTGCTCGGGGAGAGTAACCATGGCTCGCCAGCCAAACGTCAGTATCTCCAGGAGAAGATGGAACACTCTTCAGCCAGGAATGACGAGGGGCGCGAAATGGGGAGGGGGGCCAGTGCCCGGATACACAAACAGAAACAGGTTTTTGATTTGTGATGTAGAATTGTCGAGTTTATTGTTGTCGAGTTTGGTGTTTATGGTTTATGGTTCATTGCTTTATTTTTTCCTCTCCATAGCTTGTGGAGAACCTTTACACGTATGTTTCCGTTAAATGAAGGTGACCCTAATTGCATCTGAACCAACCGTGTTGTGTTCCTCAAGTAATGCAGCATAAGTGGGTGGTGGGGAAAGGAATGTTCAGTCAGGAAACCTGTTTCCTGAGGCACTTGTCAGCTGTGTGTGGCGCATGTCTCGATTTAACCACAACAGATGTGCATCAGTTTCGCAGTTGGGAAAGGTGGGGTGGCATGTGCGGGCTAGAAGCGATTTCAGGCAATGACAGGGCTGGAACAGGAATGTTTTAAACATACAAGGTGTGGAGAATCACAACATGAAGGCGTTGAAGAGTTGAGGGATTGATTCCGTAGCTATCAGAAAGAAAAGGGGGGGGAACCTGCAATGGCAAACATGATTCATTTCAAGTATGTGTGTGTAGACGTGCATCATGGTTAAAGTGTGGGTTTGGTAAACAGAACACTGATCTGCACATTGTAGTGGAATTGTGTGCAAAGGGCCATTGCCTGTATGCCTCCATGTTTGCTGCGGGAGTTGTGAGGGAGGAAGACGATAAAACTGTTTTTTTTTCAACTGTAAGATGTGGCGAGGCAACTTGCAAGCCTCTTTCCTTCCTCTACACACAACAAAAACCTGGTGAGGTACGTGGACCTGAGAGCATTAAGACAGGCCTATGGTCAGCCAGCAGGCAGGCATGTGGATTGCTGAGTCTGCCATTTTTTAAGAACATAAGAACATAAGAACAAGCCAGCTGGATCAGACCAAAGTCCATCTACTCCAGCTCTCTGCTGCTCGCAGTGGCCCACCAGGTGCCTTGGGGAGCTCACATGTAGGATGTGAACGCAATGGCCTTCTGCGGCTGCTGCTGCTCCTGAGCACCTGGTCTGTTAAGGCATTTGCAACCTCAGATCAAGGAGGATCAAGATTGGTAGCCATAAATCGACTTCTCCTCCATAAATCTGTCCAAGCCCCTTTTAAAGCTATCCAGGTTAGTGGCCATCACCACCTCCTGTGGCAGCATATTCCAAACACCAATCACACGTTGCGTGAAGAAGTGTTTCCTTTTATGAGTCCTAATTCTTCCCCCCAGCATTTTCAATGGATGCCCCCTGGTTCTAGTATTGTGAGAAAGAGAGAAAAATTTCTCTCTGTCAACATTTTCTACCCCATGCATTTTGCCAACACCTTGCCTGTCCCTTCTTTCCCACTTATCTCCATGCTTCCTCCTTTTCTCCCCTTGTGGCAGTCACCATGGCCTTCTCCTCAAGGCTCCATCGCGCAGACTCCCCTTCCCCCACTGTTATTCCTATACAAGTTTGGGACCCTTGGCAAACTGCCTGAAAGTGATGTATTTGATTGAACATAGACAGTATCCCATAGGCTCCCGACCACCATCCAGTAAAATGCAACGCAAGGGAATTGTTCCAACAAAAAGTAATTTATTTCCAAAAGATTACTTGTGTCAACTGTAACCATACACAAGACTGTAAATTTTAACTATGAACCAGATTAACTAAGAACCAGATTAACCATGAACAAGATTACATAACGCCCCTCCCTACCCCACACCTACAATCCCATATGTCCGTTTCAGGAGTTAAGAGGTGCCTAGCAACTGCTTGCAGAGCACCTTCATCCTCTCCTGTGTAGCCTCCATCTCCCCTAGGGTCTGCCTCAGGGAGAGGAGTTCTGCAAGCTGGGTCTTGTTTGACTCCTCGAGGGCGCCAACACGACGCTCCAGATCTGGGAATGGAAAAAATGGAAAAGAACACACATATCAGTTATTGATTTCACCATCAGACGGAGCATTCCGAAATGCCGGAGGCTCTCCTCATACGGAAAGTGCCTGAATAAGGGGTCGCGCATCCGTGAAGCGACATCTCCAGTCTCTCGGTTGCTTACCACCAGCACGGTGCTCGCGCTTCTCGCGCATGCCAAGCATGGGGCCGACATTCCCATGGCACTGCATGTTGAGCTGCCCATTTCCCAGCACTGGCCTGATAGTGATGGCACAGACTACTGCTGTCCGCATGCGACGTTGGCCTTTTTGACACATTCTCTGATTGGTTGCTATGCTGAGGGAGTGTCGAGAAGGCAAGGGCATGTGGGTCCTAACACGGTCCTAGAACTGTGGGAACTTAGTGGGGTGGGACTTGCCTCTGCAGAAACCTCGCAGAGGAAGAACAGCCTAATCTGCGGGAGGAGATGCAAAAAAAGGGATGACGTACTCATTAGCTTCATGTTGGCCTGCGAAATGACCTCGAGGTACCCAGCGGGCCTTGCTTGTGGCATCTCTGCAGCTACAGCACCTGCTGTTCCTCCAGATGTTCCTGAAAAGCAAGATGACAGGTTTAAGCAGGAAGCCAGCAAGGGAAGCGGTAGGCCTGTTAGATGATGAAGGAACAATTGGTGTGCTAAAAGATGGCAGGGAGATTGCAGAGAAGCTGAATGAATTCTTTGCATCTGTCTTCACCCAAGAGGAGGTGAGGAAAATTCCTGTACCTGAACCATGCTTCTTAGGAGGCGATTCTGAGGAACTAGCGATGATAGTGGTAGACAAGGGAGAAGTTCCGGCAGCCATTGATAAACTAAATGCTACCAAAACCACTGGCCCAGATTGCATTCACCCAAGAGTTCTTTAAGAGCTCAAGCATGAAATTGCTGATCTTCTCACTTTAATATGCAACTTATCCCTGAAATCAGGCTCCATCCCTGAAGACTGGAAGATGGCCAATGTCACACCAATCTTGAAGAAAGGATCTGGGGGGGAACCCAGGATATTACAGGCCAGTCAGTTTGACATCTGTTCCTGGTAAATTAGTAGAATCTATCATTAAAGATAAAATTATAAAACATGTAGAAAAGCAAGACCTGCTGAGAAAGAGTCAGCATGGCTTTTGCAGAGGCAAATCCTGTCTTACAAACTTACTATAGAGTTCTTTGAGGGTGTAAACAGGTATGTGGACAGTGGGGTGAACCGGTGGACATTGTCTCATCAGATTTCCAAAAGGCTTTTGACAAAGTTCCTCACTCAGAGACTGCTTTTTTGAGAAAACTCAGCAATGAAGGAATAAGAGGGGAAGTCCTCCTATGGATTAAAAACTGGTTGAGAAACAGGAAACAAAGAGTGGGTGTAAATGGGAAGTTCTCACAATGGAGAGATGTAGGAAGTGGTGCCCCCCAAGGATCCGTATTGGGACCAGTGCTCTTTAACCTATTCATAAATGACCTGGAAGTAGGGGTGGGTAGCATGGTGGCCAAGTTTGCAGATGATACCAAATTATGTAGGATGGTGAGAACCACAAAGGATTGCGAAGAGCTCCAAGTGGACCTTGATAAATTAAGTGAGTGGGCTCAGAAATGGCAAATGCAGTTCAATGTAGCAAAATGTAAAGTGATGCACATAGGGGCAAAAAATCCAAACTTCACATACACGCTACAGGGGTCAGTGCTATCAGTCACAGACCAGGAAAGGGATTTAGGCGTCTTAGTTGATAGTTCCATGGGAATGTCAACTCAATGCATGGCAGCTGTAAAAAAGTCAAACTCTATGCTGGGGATCATTAGAAAAGGAATTGATAATAAAACTGCAAAGATTGCCATGCCCTTACATAAAGCAGTGGTGCAACCGCACTTGGAGTACTGTGTCCAGTTCTGGTCGCCGCATCTCAAAAAGGATATTGAGGAGATAGAAAAAGTGCAGAGAAGGGCAACAAGGATGATTGAGGGACTGGAGCACCTTCCCTAAGGGAGGAGAGGCTGCAGCGTTTGCCAGACTCTTTTAGCTATGAGAGGAGGCGGCTGAGGGGGGATATGAATGAAGTCTACAAAATTATGTAAGGGGTAGAAAAAGTTGACAGAGAGAAATTTTTCTCTTTCTCACAATACTAGAACCAGGGGGCATTCATTGAAAATGTTGGGGGGAAGAATTAGAACTAATAAAAGGAAACACTTCTTCACACAACTTGTGATTGGTGTTTGGAATATGCTGCCACAGGAGGTGGTGATGGCCACTAACCTGGATAGCTTTAAAAGGGGCTTGGACAGATTTATGGAGGAGAAGTCGATTTATGGCTACCAATCTTGATCCTCCTTGATCTGAGATTGCAAATGCCTTAACAGACCAGGTGATCGGGAGCAACAGCCGCAGAAGGCCATTGGCGCTCTCACATCCTCTACATGTGAGTCTCCTGTAAGGCAACCTGGTGGGCCACTGCGAGCAGCAGAGAGCTGGACTAGATGGACTTTGGTCTGATCCAGCTGGCTTGTTCTTATGTTCTTATGAAATTGCTGATCTTCTCACTTTAATATGCAACTTATCCCTGAAATCAGGCTCCATCCCTGAAGACTGGAAGATGGCCAATGTCACACCAATCTTTCAGACAGGATCTAGGGGGGACCCGGGAAATTACAGGCCAGTCAGTTTGACATCTGTTCCTGGTACATTAGTAGAATCTATCATTAAAGATAAAATGATTAAACATGTAGAAAAGCAAGACCTGCTGAGAAAGAGTCAGCATGACTTTTGCAGAGGCAAATCCTCTCTTACAAACTAACTAGAGTTCTTTGAGGGTGTAAATTTATTCAGATCCTCCCAGAGTTCTGATATTCCTGTAGTGAGAACCTGAGAGGTGATGGTGTTCTAAGACTGTTACATATTACCAAATTCTGTAGGGTGCTGAGAAACACAAAGGATTGCGAAGAGCTCCAAGCAGAGCTCCAACCTTGCTAAATTAGGTGAGTGGGCTAAGAAATGGCAAGGTGGCAAATACAAACATTGGACAGTGACAACACACCCACCTTCTCCAGGCCCCTGAGTAGCTTCCCCCACCTCCACCTCCGCCTCCTCCTCTGAGGAGGATTTTTTGGCCTAAAGAATCTCCTCTCCAAAGTTTTCCCAGTTTTCCCACCCGGTTTGACAGCATGTAGCTGGCGCAACTGCTCTTCGAGATGGTCCTCTTTCTCCCGGAGTGCATCTCGATGGGCACGGATTCTGGCCACTTCCTGGCTCTGTTCTTCAATTTGCTGGGGCAAAGGGAAGAGAACAGACTTCTGTTAGGACAGCGGCCCCAAAGGCCCCGCCCCCGCCCCGCCAGCCACTGTGCCTTCTGGGCAGGTGGATGTCAGTCCTGATTGGGATATAAGGTATGAAGCCAAAAAGGAAAATATATTTAACGTGTTCGAAGCAACTCACAAAGGATGGAGCCCTTTATATAAAATGCTGTTAGCTAAAGAAGAGAAAGAGGTCCTTCCTGCCGAGCCAGTCCAGTTTTAACCCTGCAGCCTCGGCAAGGACCGTCAACCACGTGGCTCTTCTCTCTCGAGAGTGCCATAGAGAGACTGCCTTTCCCCCCTCCTCCTTTAAACAGAGAGACAAAGAAGAGTTCGGTTTTATGCCCCACCTTTCTCTCCTGTAAGGAGGCTCAGTGGCTTACAAATGTCTTTCCCTTCCTCTCCCCACAACAGACACCTGGTATGGCAGGTGGGGCTGACAGAGTTCCGAGGGAACTGTGACTAGCCCCAGGTCACCCAGCAGGAATGTAGGAGTGCAGGAACACATCTGGTTCACCAGATAAGACTCCACTGCTCATGCAGAGGAATGAGAAATCAAACGCAACTCTCCAGATTTGAGACTGTCCCCCTGAAGCGCTACACCACGTTGGATCTTGGCCCATGTGGCTTCTGACTGAAAACTGAAGCTCTGATTGCAGATCAAAATGTTGCTTCGGTGGCCTCTGTCAGCAGAATATGGGTTGTGTTCTGTCTCTCCCTGATCAAGTTGCTCCTTCTTCTCTCGGGACCTGGACTCTCCCTGAGAGTGGAAAGTCCGCCTCCTGCAGCAGCCCTTTTGTAACCGAGTCAGAATTGAAACAAAAGGCCCCCCTCCGTCCTGCCTGCCAGACATCTCCCATCCGCTCTCCAGACTGTGTGCTCACCTTCATCAATGCCATCTTCTTCGTCAGAAAGGAAATCTCCTCTTCCAAGCGTTTCTGAGTAAGAGAACACAAGTCATTCAGAGACGCAAAATGTCCAATGGAACTCCCCATTCCTTGCCGGGGCTGTGAAGGGAGCAGCCATTATTTGGACCATGTGCTCATCCAGGGAGCTCCCTCAGCCTGCCAGGTGATGAGAACCAGGAGTGAGAACTACTCTGTTCTCAACACCTACTAGAGTATGTTTAGCGAGAGGGACCGGGGATCTGCAGGTAAATCTCCTTTGTTTTTGAACCCTTGCTCAATCTGGTGCAGTGCTAAAACATACTCCTGACCCTTTTATTTTTAATAAATACTTTTAAACCATAGATGTGGAGAACGGTTTCCTGCACCACGAAGGCCCCACTGTCTTGGACGCGCTGTCTGAACAGGAGGGGGGAGGAAGGCTGGCGAGTAGCTTCTCCTCCGGGACCTCCAATCTGCCCTCCAATCCCCAGGAGAGGGGAACCAAGGGAAGCCGAGGCTAGGCCTCACGGTTGGAGAAGGAAGTTGGGGAGCTCTGTCAGTCCTCAAACGGCCAGGTGGTGGCAGCGGTTTACCCAGAGAGAAACCCAGCCCTCCCCAGGAAAAGTTGGCAACCCTGGGAGAGGAATAGGGCCTGCCAGGCAAAGCAAGCCCATTCGGCCACAAGTGCAACCCCACCCCTGCAATGCAGGAACACACATGGCCCCTTCCGTCTCTATGATTCTATGAGGAGCGCTCCCGTGGACCCAGGCTCACCCCAGACCTGCACCTTGGAGACCAAGGGCCACTTTGCCCCAGAGTCCCAAATTACTGCATCTCTGTTTCTACACCCCTAACCCCAACACTGCCACCCAACAGAATTGCCCTGAAACTACAAAGAAGAAGAAGAAGAAGAAGAAGAAGAAGAAGAAGAAGAAGAAGAAGAAGAAGAGGAGGAGGAGGAGGAGGAGGAGGAGGAGGAGGAGGAGGAGGAGTTTGGATTTAGATTCCCCCCTTTCTCTCCTGCAGGAGACTTAAAGGGGCTGACAATCTCATTTCTCTTCCCCCCTCCACAAACAAACACCTTGTGAGGTGGGTGGGGCTGAGAGAGCTCCAAAGAACTGTGACTAGCCCAAGGCCACCCAGCTGGCATGTGTTGGAGTGCACGGGCTAATCTAGTTCCCCAGATAAGCCTCCACGGCTCCTTGAATCCCCATCCAGGAAGTTTCTGTTCTAGGCCAGAATTCAGAAAGCCCTGCCATTCCGACCCATCACTGTCACCCCAGCCCCCAAGTTCAGAGGCTGCAGCGCTGGAGCTGCCTGCTGCTTTGACGGAGACATCTCCATTCTCCTCCAAGAGCTGCTTCACCTTCTGGTCCATCAGGGCTTTTTTCGGGTCCTCCAGGAGACTGAGGGAGAAAGAAAGGTATGGTTGTCAACAGAAGCAAGCATCCGAGTCATGCTGGGATGTTAAGTCAGAGGACGAAGGCAGAATCTCAGGGCATCTCAAAATGAACACATTTGAGGGCCGCTGTCGTGGGCCAACCTGTGGGCAGCTCCCAGGACTCTGCCAACACGGGGCACTCAGAAGCAGCTCCTCACGAGGAAGCAGAAGCTGACCCCACTTTCCAGCCGGAGCAGGCGGCTCCTGAGGAAGTTCAGGCAGCAGCAGAACCAGCTACCAGCCCTTCCTCACCAGACACCACACAACGGAGGGAACTCGCACAGTCCTCCATCGAGCCCTGTGACGAGTCAGCTGGGGAAAGGAGGCGGAGACAGCAGCAGCCGCAGCAGCAGCATAACCCGTGACAAGAAGAACACATGCAAAAAGTACAAAATGCAGAACAGCTCCAATAGGGGGTAAATGACATAAGAGCACATGTTTTAACTTTTACCTTATACACCTGTGATTGTCAAAACCAGGGGGCATACATTGGAAATGCTGGGGGGAAGAATTAGGACTAATAAAAGGAAACACTTCTTCACGCAACGTGTGGTTGGTGTTTGGAATATGCTGCCACGGGAGGTAGTGATGGCCACTAACCTGGATAGCTTTAAAAAGGGCTTGGACAGATTTATGGAGAAGTCGATCTATGGCTACCAGTCTTGATCTGCCTTGATCTCAGATGCAAACGCCTTAGCACATGAGGTGCTCAGGAGCAGCAGCAGCAGCAGCAGAAGGCCATTGCTTTCACCTCCTGCATGTGAGCTCCCAAAGGCACCTGGTGGGCCACTGCGAGTAGCAGAGTGCTGGACTAGATGGACTCTGGTCTGATCCAGCAGGCCAGTTCTTATGTTCTTATGTTCTTAAAAGAAATATTTTTCCCATGTACACGAAGATATCTAACAAAGAGGGGGACTAAAATATTATTTGATAACAAAACAGAACTAATAAACTGAGCCAATGATTCTGACCAAAACAAAAGTAATAATCCAAACAAGTATAATGCACCCTTCCAAGCTTGGCTGAAGAGTAAAAGGCTAGCAGAACTTGATGTGGCCCTTCCAACAGACGGCAAACAAACAGGACAGTGTTCCAGGATTTCAGATGAACATAGTCCTTGAAACAAATAAATGCAGGGGAGTTGCCATCAGGTCAGGCCTCGACCAGCTCACAGTGCAAGCAGGAAACAGTGAGCACCAGCTGACATAAACACTGAGAGGTGAAAACATTTCAAACCCAACAACATCTCCCATCCTTTGTTGTGAGACAGGGAGAGACCGACTAAACATTATTTCAAAGGGCTAATCCTCATCCTTTCCTTGAAAAGAAAAAAAATCTGACTTCTAAAAAAAAGGAGGAGCAAAACTTTGTGTGTGTGGGAGTGCACAGGCTAATCTGAATTCCCCAAATAGGCCTCCACAGCTCAAGCGGCAGAGCTGGGAATCAAACCCGGTTTTGAGCATCACCACAGATCTAATTAAGTGAAGGTGGTGAAATTGGCCCAAAATCCAAACAAAAACACCTTTATACATCAAAGGTGCTTTTGTAATGAACAAAATACTGATATTACCAAGCCTGCAAGGTCCAAGGATAGGGGTCCATGTGACATTTGGGCAAAAGGAGCCTTCCATCACCACCCACCCCTCTTCATCACCACCCCCCTGCCTCAGCTATTTCTGTGTATCTCAACAGGATGGAGGCTCTTCCCTTGCCCACTGGACATTCCCTTCCTGTTTCCCACTCTGACTTATTATTGTTATTATTATTATTATTATTTATTTATTTAATTTAATATACCGCCCAATCCCCGGAGGGCTCTGGGCGGTGTACAACATAAAATCACATAAAAACATCATAGGCATCCATAAGTTATAATAAAAACAGCAGTTATGATATATCAAGATGGCGTCTCACCTAAACCTGATCCCTTTAGCAAGAGGGGGTAATGGTCCCGATGGTATGAGGGACCCATAGATCTTAATAATGGATCCCATTAATATTGGGATTCCAACCTGGGGGGGGGGGCACTCAGCAGCTGGTTTCTCCAAAAGAGAAACTGCAACTCTGCAACTCTGAGTAGAACAGCCTTTTTGGAGCCTTTGGAATTCTGACACAGCTGCAGTGAAGACCCAGCAGGGAAACTTTGCCCAATGGTTGCAGCTTGATGCATTTTTATTTCAACATAAGCTTTTGTGGACTCGAGCCCACTTCTTCAGGACCAATGAATGGCTCCTCTGAAAACTGCCATTTGATGTAGGAAACATGAAGAGCTAAAACAGTGGGGTAAATGAGCTAGGAAACAAAAGGTGATCTGGTACACCCTAGTCTTGTCAGATCTTGAAGAAGAAGAGTTTGGATTTATAGCTCACCTTTCTCTCCTGTAAGGAGACTCAAGGTGACTTACAAGCTCCTCTCCCTCCCTCTACCACAACAGACACCCTGTGAGGTAGGGCTGAGAGAGTTCCGTGAAAACTGTGACTAGCCCAAGGTCACCCAGCAGGAATGTAGGAGTGTGGAAACACATCTGGTTCACCAGATAAGCCTCTGCCACTCAGGTGGAGGAGTGGGGAATCAAACCCGGTTCTCCAGATTAAAGTCCACCTGTTCTTAACCACTACACTACGCTGGCTCAGCAGGAAGCTAAGCAGGGGGCGTACTTGGAAGGGAGACCACCAAGGAAGACTCTGCAGAGCAAGGCAAACCACCCCTGCTTCTCACATGCCTAAAAAGCTGAGGTCACCATAAGTCAGCTGCAAATTGACAGCAGTAGGAGCTAGGAAATGCAGGGCAAAAGACAATCATGTACATTCAGATTGAGAAAAAGTGAGAGATCAGTAGTTACACTTAGCTAGTTAACACCTGTAATGGAGGGACAGTTAAGGGGCTGTGATATGGAGGGATACTGCCAGTTTCTAACAATGCTGTCACTTCCTTGGGATATGAGTTTAGGAAATAGTGAATGCACACGATGGTTTGACTCCTGCCAAAATGTGATGAAACCCCAAGGGAAATTACTATGATCATGAAAGACTTCCTTCCCGTTGAGGGTGATTTCAATACTGTCAGTCATTAGATACAATGATGCACAAATATAGGATGGGGGACACCTGGCTTGACAACTGTACCTGTGAAAGGGGTCTGGGAGTCTTAGTAGACCACAAAATAAACATGTCAGCAGTGTGATATGGCAGCCCAGAAAGCCAATGCATTTATGGGATGCATGCATTTTGACTGGGGGTTGGACTGCATGGTCCTTCTGGTCTCTTCTAGCTCCATAAGTCTATGATTCTTGTGCCCATTCTGGGACAATCCTTGTGGATTGGCAGCTGCCACAACAGGAAACCTTCCCTGCTGTAAAGGAAAACTTTCCCTATTGTCAGGGTCAGCCCCTATTGTATGCGACCTATTCCTCTGTTGACCCTGTTTTTACCATTTGAAGATCCCTGTTTAAATGTTTGCTACTGTGACTTATCATAGAGTTGGAAGAGACCACAAGGGCCATCCAGTCCGACCTTCTGCCATGCAGGAAGACCCAACCAAACCAAACCACCCTTGACAGATGGCCATCCAGCCTCTGTTTAAAAACCTGCAAAGAAAGAGATTCCACCACTCTCCGAGGCAGTGCATTCCACTGTGGAACAGCCCTTACCATCGGGAAGTTCTTCCTAATGTTTAGGTGGAATCCCCTTTTCCTTGATAAATGCATAATTCATTTGAGCATCCTTCCATTCCCAGGGCTCCCAAAGTTCTGAGAAGGTGGGTGGTCATCTTATTTCTAGCACCCTTGTCCACAGAGCGAATGTGCAAACCTGAGGGTTCATTTTTGTATGCTGGAGAGACTTGTTTGCAGATTGTGGATGTACAGCCATCTCCCCCCCATCCCAATTATCCCTTGAATTTTTACAACCAGCCCCACCCATGGCACAGTCAGCCTCTGTCTTGCCAGGGGGATCTGCTATGGCGTTGGATGGGGTGCAAGTGGGGACCCGGCGCTGACACATGAGAGGAGTTTGGGAGGGAAGGGTGGAATTTGTTTGTAAGACTTGGTCAAGTTTAGGCTTAAATTTTGTTTTCTCAGGAATGCGATTCTTTCCTTTTCCCTGATTTTTCCATATCTCATCTGCTTTAAGTTCACCACAAACAAAAGCAGAGTGTAAAACTACTCCAGTCTGCCTCTTTTTTACTACTTGCCTTAAGGGGAAAAGCAATAAATACCTTGATTATTCGGAGCTCTCCTTTGGCAGCGCCAGCAGCTTACTTACTGTTGGAAGTGAAGGACTTTACACTGTTACGCTGTTTCCTGCCTCAACCTACAGAGGGGGTTTTACTAGAGAGCGAGTGGCTAGATAGGGACCGAGGGATTTGACACCTTTACTCTATCATGCTGGTTCTATCCCTTTGATGTTAGACCTAGGGTTGGCGATTCGGCCCCTCCCCGAACGGCAATTCCGCCGAGATCAGCCAGTTCGTGGAGGGTCGGAGGGCCAAGAAGCCGAGCCCACCTCCTCTGCACTAAGCACAATCCGAACTCTACTCGTTCGGATTGGGCCCTTCCCCCAAGTGGTGGCTTCTCCGAGCCAGCTGGGGGAAAATACCTTGCAGCCCCGCTCTGAGCCGGCAAAAGGGCAGTTGGCGCCTGGCAGCCTCCCCTCCACGCTTTGCCTCCATGCTTTCTTCCAATCGGAAGGATTGGTGGCAAACGGAGCTTGGGCGGGGGGGGGGGGGGGAAACAGAGAAGCCACCCACCCATCCCGGCAACGGCGCCAAACTGCCTGCTACCTCTCTTACCCCACCACTTCCTTCCATCCAGAAGGATCCCAGAGCGGCGGGGGGGGGGGGGGGGGATAAGGAAGAAAGAATCTCCCTGAAGTTCAATGGATCCTCATGAATTCAATCCAAACCAATCATGCATCCCATGCTCTGTGGCACCGCAGTGGTGCAAAAATGTCTGCACAAAGCAATCACACAATCATGTCTGCACAAAGCAATCACACATCCGATGCTTCATGGCCCAACAGTGCCCCAAAAACATGGTA